>NC_056710.1:11101999-11301999 GCF_018831695.1 Puntigrus tetrazona | reverse complement strand
TATAGTGAGTATGGTAAAATGCTATATATATATATATATATATATATATATATATATATATATATATATATATATATATATATATATATATATATATATATATATATATATATATTCTCAGTGTTTTGAACAGTGTTCACTGCACAGAGCTGTAGAAGAAGTTTCACCCAAATCTAGACAGACTGAATATGAAAAAGTCAAAAGGTAAAGTGTCGAGCAAGTTCCCACGAGAAAGCTCCAGTCGTGTGCCTTGCTGCCGGAAATGGTGGTTATTGTGGTTTGAGTTTTTGCGTAAAGCTCATTGCATCTGCCTACAGCGGACACAGTGACAATAGCTCAGAGAGACTGGTCTGGAGTCAGTGCCTGTCGTAGTATCAGTCAAATGCAGTGCAGCGGTTTTACATCGTGCTCTTCCTCTTCTACAAATCTCAGCTGAAATCGTATGACTTTTAGCAGCTGTACCAGGGTCTTGTTAAACCCACTTTGCAGACTGAGAAATGTTGCAGTTCCAGTAGTTGTTTTTTTTTTTTTTTTAATCTGAACAGATTTGGAGAAATACAGCATTACAGCACTTGCTCGCCAATGGATCCACTGCAGTGAATGGGTTAAAACAGTTGATAAAGCATTACATTATAGTCCACTAGTAATCCAAAACCTGTACGTGTATACTAAACATATTCACCAGTTTTTAACTTTAAATGTAAGTCATATATCCATACTGCTTTTTTTTATACTAAAAAAGCAGCCTCATCCGAATCAGGAGAAAAATACACAGAAATCAAGCAGTTTGACGGCACCTATTTATTCACTGCAGAAATCATTTCAATGAAGAAATAATCATTTCTGAATGGCTTCAGGATTAGCATATTTTCAGCAAATTTTTGTTTGCGGGTGAACTGTTCCTTTAAGGTTTAATTTGTTCACCCCCAAAACAAAAGCTCTCATTTTTTTTTTGCCTTCCACTAAACAAATTGTTTTAATATACAAGCTCATAGAAAAGTGCATCCTGCACTCTGAAAAAAAAAACAATTTATTTACATTCTTCCTCTATGGAAATCATCTGCTGTACAAAAGGTCACTGAGTCGCTGCATCTTTACATAACTCAAAGCTATGATGATACTACTAATAATAAATCATAACTCAAGCATTGTCCTCTCAGCTAACCGAACACTGACAGCAGGAAGACGTAAAGTAAGCACTCTTATGCAACGTTAAAAAAAAGAACACTGCTGATTCATTAGTGCATAGTAATATTAAACATTTAGATAACTTGGCTTGAGAAACTAATGAACATTTTTATTCATTTTCATTTTTGTAACTATGGTTATTGCGTTCGGTTGTGCACATATATCTTAAATGAATAATCCTCAATTCTGATGCTGCTACGAATGAACCTTCATTGGTAGATACTTTTATTTTGCAGCGTATAATTACATGCAGCATCACTAGATTCTAATGATCTGTTGACTCTTTCTTATTTGTGTTCCCTTTCTCCATGGAAAATTAAGATCTGCCGCGGAGACCCTGTGCGTTATGAGAGATACCGGTGGGAATAAGGCTGTTTTGGCTTCAATCCACGTCCTTCGTGAGAAAAAGCAACTTTTTTGCATAGCAAAAATAAGCATGATTAACAGATGGCGGTTTACCAGTCACACTTCTGTATTTTTTCCAATGTTATGAGCATTTGTATATATATACATAAGTTTCACGTGAGCAGGCAGAACATGTTTTCAGCACATCATGTACCTGTACTTTAGAAAGCGTGCCAGAAGGTGCACATAGAATAAATAGCCACGTTTATTTATTCTTAGTGAAATAAACTAAACCGTAAAATCATATGTATTACTTCATATAGTCCTCATATAATGGGCTGGTGTTAAATAATCAATGCAGTTGTGAGATGAGTGCAAATATTGTTGTAAAAGAAATCTGTGATAATGTAAGTGTTAAAATATTAGAGGAAACATAAAAAACATAGAAAATGTTATGGCTATATCTATTAGTTGCTTATTAGCATGCATATTACTTGAAAATTTGTCATTTATTAGTGCTAGTTAAGCACATATTAATGCCTTATTTTACATGACCTTATTCTACATCCCTAACAACTACGCGCTAATTATTAATAAGCGGCAAATTAAGAATTTATTGAGGGAAAGGTCGTAGTCTTACCTATTTTAAAGTGTTGCCAAAAATAAATGTTTACCCTTAAACTGTATGCGGTGATCAAATTAATGTGTTTATGAATTGCAGATCAATATTATGGTGTTTAATGGTTTGCATATGACAAGGAGTTTATAAATGTAAATGAATTGCTTAATTCAGTTTGATTAATAGAAAGAGTTCTAGGAAATGCATTAAACTGCATAACATTTACGTTTGACCCCAGTCTAGCAAAAGCTGGCATGATTTAGGTTATGAAACATCTATTGTCACACTTGAACAATAACCGGATGCATATTGCTGACTTTGTATAGGCAATATTAAACAAAATAACTCACATTTTACCTCATCACATTGGAGAAATTTCCTTTATGAAAGTGTGCCAGTGAACTTGCAATCAGACTGTATCTCGGTCTGAAAATGATGATAATATTATTTTCTGAACCATAGCTGGAAGTATAAAAAAACCCAAAACAATAGTCCAAAAATTCACTCTTGTTTTGTTTCATTGCCAAAACAAGTGATTGCAATTCTTCGATTTCTGAAGAGAATAAGTCTCTTATCTAATGTGGGTGCAGCGTAGCTAGAAAAAAATAGTATGAGAAATCATTATGAGCCCAGTTCCGCACATCCAAATCCATTTTTCCTGAATTGCAGGATGAGGAAGCGGTTACCTTTCTGAGGTAAGCAGCATCTAAACAATGTCCTGTGACATTAATACCGACTTACTTGCAACTCTTACTCAGATTATCCCACTGAATTCCCACACTGATCCACGTATAAAAGCCTAACATGTTCACTCAGCCTGTATATTTTAGTTTTATCAATGCTTTCAGGTTCTCTCGACTCCCAGAAGCGTTTGATAGGAAGTGTTTGCTTGTTCAGTGTTTAAATATTTATTCCTTATATGGTCATTTGTATGTTTTGGCACTACACATTTGTTTGCGGCTAACAGTATCATGGTCTTGTGGGATACAGAGGCCAGGATCGGAATGTTCCTGTAGCTTAATTGTTATGTCATTAAAAACAAGCTCGTTTTCTGCATCTCCTGACGATCCTCTTGGCTTACTTAACATTCTTGAACTACAACAAGCCAGAGTAATTAATCATATGGCCTACACATTTCGTGCAATATACATTTTCTGGCGCGAACTGCATTACAGAGGATCATCCTGCACCAATTTGATACAATTTAATAATCACAATTTATGTTTTACTAATATAAGGCTTGATGACACCTGGTTCATTGTAAAGCTTGTTATGGCAACAATTAAAAAGAAAACCTTGCATATTAAGTGGAGGGAAGAATAAGATGAGAATGATTCGTAAATAGCACCATTTACGTTTTAATTTTTTTTTTTTTGACATAATGCAATCTTTCTTATCTTTTAATGCTACAAAGAAAGACTGGAATACAAATGCTAGTTACTTTAAGCCACTATCCTGAGAATAAACAATCATAGACACTCTCAAAGATATACGATAAAATTAGCTTAATATATTTTGTTAAGAAACACACAGAAACCCCAGAGTATCACGAGAAGGTCATACACATCACAAAACGTAATACAAAATCTATAATATATATTAGATATGTACTGTAAAAGAGAAAGCTACAGATTCATCTCTGTCTACTGTACAAGTACCAAGGCACTTCTGAACACCAAATACAAACATTTTTTACGTGTTACATAGATCTACAGAGACCTCATCTAATGTAGACGCAATAGATATGTTTGTATGAGAAAATAAAATGCAAATTTAGAAATCAGTTTTTAAAAGAAAGCAGATGTTATTAAAAAGAACGGTTAGTGTTTTAGACATACCATCACACCGGGGCTTTTCATTTTGGTCTTCCATTTGCATCTTTTAAAATAAAGTGCTTTAAAGATGACAGAAACTATACATTTAATACAGCATTTGTCACAATTGTGAAAGGGATAGAGGAAGTTCTAAATGGAAATACAGACATGTTTCTGAGCTAAACAGTATTATGCCACATTTGTCGATGGTACAATGTCAAAGTGAATATTTAAGGCAATAGATTAGCAAAGTCTTTGAATTATACAAACACAGTAGTTGTATTCCAAACTGAATGAATAACTTACAAATAAAACTACATTTTATATATATATATATATATATATATATATATATATATATATATATATATATATATATATATATATATATATATATATATATATATATATATATATATATATATATGTATATATATATATATATATATATTTGTATATGTATGTATATATTTATTATTGTATATTGAATATATTCTAGTTAGTTGAGATATAACTTTATAACAGTGGTAAATCTGACCATAAATGTTAAGAACACAGCATCTGAAGGCACAGGACAATATTAGAGTTTGAAATAGCATAGAGCGTTACATCGCAACATATTTTAAACAAGTAACAATCAGATTTGTCAAATACATATTAAAATATCACACAGGAAAATGTACAAACACGTCCATATAAAGGCTGATTATACATGCGTAAAAGACAACAGCGTAATAGGCAAAGGATCACTGAAGAAGATCTGGGTCTATGTGGTCTGGTCCAAAGCTCTCAGAAGGTCACTGCCCTGAAGCAGATGCAGGTTTCCCTGTAGAGGCACGTTTACCTCACAGTCATATCGTGTCAGCTCTGGCAGACAGTAAGAGTCAAACGATGGGCCCAGCAGTTGACTTATCATGCCTGCAAAAAAAGACATTTTACTTTAGAAGATATGAAATATGCATTACCGTTTAAAAGTATAAAGAAATGAACCTTTATTTGACATTTTTTAATTTTTTTAGTCATCAAAGAATCTTAAAATGCATCACAGTTTCTACAAAAATATTAAGCAGCATTAAAATATTAATAAATGTTTCCTGTGGACCAAACCAGCATATTAGAAAGGCTGTAGACCGACCTGTGTGTTTGTGTGGAGGCATCATGTGGTATTGTCTGTTACTGGGAGAGTTGAAGGACTCTGGGAAATGCTGTTTGAGATCCTCTGAGCTTCCTTTGAGAGACTGACTGCAGCCGTGAGGAGCCACCAATCCGCTTTGCATATATGGAAATTTATCTGTTAAAAAGGGACAAAAGGAGTGTGTTAATTTAAGTATAGAAAAACTAGAAAACGAGATGTTTAAGAGAGAGCTGATGTACCTGTTAGCACACTTGTGCTGAGAGACTTTCTGACGGAGAAGGCGCAGCTGTCGATGTTCATCATCTTCATCCTTTTTTGCATTCCGTCTGCAGACTCATGAGGAGCTACCACCTGCTGAACACACATTTATTTAATATTCTCTATATTAAAGAATGTTAAATAAAGTCTTTGGCAGCCCTATGTGAACTTCACTCATTTTCATACACTGAGATCTATAAGATTACCTTTGGAATATCCGTGAAAGAGCATGATGAACTGAACTCGGATGGCCTCTTCCGTTTGAAGTTGTTGATGAGAGCTAGCTGACCCACACTCATGCCTTTCTGGACTGGGGCAAAGCTCTCAAAGAATCTGAAAATAGCAAGAAAAATGTCATCAGTGAATGAACATGACCCTATAGTTACATTACTGTTTAAAAGTTTTGGGTCGTAACATTTTCTTTTTGATATATTTTTTTTCAGCAAAATTGCATTAAATTGACCAAAAGTAACTATACAGAGCTTATATTGTCTTATATTGTCCTTAAAAAAAGGAGAGCTGAAAATTCTGAATTACAAGCAAAATAAATATTATATTTTATGTTATATTATATTTATATTTATATTATATATATATATTATTATTATTATATCAAATAGGTAAAAATAGTAGTAATAGAGTAATAGTTATAGTAATATTAACAGATTTAAGGATTGTTCTGCTGCCGAACACAAGATATTTTGACTGTTTTGGGTCACCATTGACTTCTATAGTAGGAAAAAAAGAAAAATAATTCATACAGGTTTGGAATTTAAATTTTTGGTGAACAATTCCTTTAACTAACATTAACAAAGATGAATCATTGTTAACAATGTTGATCATAGTTCATTCATGTTAGTTAACAAATGACAACTTATTCTAAAGTGTATCCATGTAGTTTTAATAACATAATTGCAGCCTTGGTGAAAATCATTAAAAATCTTGCCAACTCAAAACATTTCAGTTTCATGTAAAGGATGGCAATGCATTGATACTCCTTAAAACATTCTGCTAACGCTGTTTTTCTTCATTCAGAAAAAGGCAAACATTTCCAGATAATACTTAAAATTCTTTTAACTTTAGTGCTATCTCGCAGTATACATGATCATCTTTATACATAAAAATATAAAGCTGCTTTTATATTTGGTTGTCCTTGACACCAAAAAGTAAAAAATTCTCTGTTCAGCTGCATCCTTGTATATATTTGCACACTAATTTGCAATCGGTGTTCTTTTTTCATCTATTTGCATGCTAATTTGTAATAGGTCTAGACTTTTTTGCATATTTTCAGTCATTTATAGCTGTGTTTACACTGTAGGATGTAGGATGACTGCAGCATTTTACCTACACAAAAGGTTACACAATTTCCTTTTATGCAATAATGATTTTCTTGTGTAAATCCTAGTTAATCACTGATTCCCAGTTTATGTATTGCAACATAAGATGAACTCTACTCACCTTTGCTGTGTGAAATTGCATGCTCGTCCCGGATCTGCTGTGCTTCGGTCATTCATGCATCTAATATCTGTCCGTTCATACTGTGAGGGTTGATCAGGGGGCCACTGGAGAATCTGGCTACCCTCCTTCGAGGAAAGTGTAATGTTTGGTGCTGTTTGGTAAGGCTGCACATGAGCCCCGTCTGGACATGTTTTAGTGCTGCTCTCGTTTTGAGGAGGGAATGGACCCAGGGGCTGGAAGAGGTCAGCTACGCTGCTGAAGCTGTGCTGGAGGGCTGTGTTCAGGCCTGGACCTGAGTCAGGCACCGGCTCCTCCAGGCAGATGGGGTGCAGCTGGAAGTCCTCACCATCCATCGGGATGTATGGAGCAAGAGTCTCCAGGTCCAGATCGCTCAGGTCCAACTGTACACAGTTACCAAATATTTGCTCAAAATGTACAGTTGATGAGAAATGAATAATATTGAATAATATTGAACATACCAGCAAGATTTTTAGAAGAAGAAAAATTTTCTTTTTTTTAATAAATATTACCGTCTAAATGACCAGAATTAGACATGAAAGAGCTTAAAAGTATCATCATTCAATTCAGTTCAAAATGCTTTATTGTCTATGCCCAAAGGGGTAGAAAATAGTCTATCAATACAAATAACCATCACAATCACACCAAAATCATCACTACATGAATACCTAAATTCATCCTATTTAAAATACAAAATTAAAATAGATAGATAAAGGTCTTCTTATACTTGGCCCTTTTCACTAAAGACACTTTATACCGTCTGTCAGAAGGAAGTAACTGAAAAAAAAAACTATAAAGGGGGTGGGAATGGTCTTTCACAATAACACAGGGTTTTCTTTTTAAGGCCAAAGTAAAAGGACCAGATAGCAGTGTTTGTCCCTCACCAATCATTTTACTCACATTTATAGTCCTTAAAAGTTTATAAATTAAATATTATATGATAAAATCATATTATAAAATATTATATTATATATAAAATATTATCATTTCAAAATGAATTGGTCTTTTACATATTAAATTACTTTGAAGTATTACACCACACTCACCCTGGAGTCTGTGGGATTTGTTGCTACAGATTCAGGAGCGAACAGCTTCTCCGTCAGCTCCACCTTCAGATCACACTCTCCACTTCCACAGTACTCTACTGGACTGCTAGGCTGCACACATATACACCACATTAAACCACTTCAGCACATCAAACGTCAAATAAATATTAATTGCATCACTATGTAATTAGGCCATACCGAGAGGAAACCAAACAATTTAATATGTTTGAATAAGTAAGTCTTAAAGGTACATCAAAAAGAAAGCCACGTTTAAAAAAAAACTGCATATGCTGGTTAGGTATGTTTTGAAACACGGCAGCTAGATCATGCCGGGCCTGAGATGGTTATGAGCTGGTTTAAGCAACTAGCTCATGCTCATGACCAGCTAAGGACCAGCTCAAACCCGCTAAAACTATCTGCCATGCTTTAAAACAGGATATGTTGTTTTAACAGGGAGGTCATAAGTGACCATGAAAACTGAATCATTGTTTTTGACATATAGTATAACTAGATGAATATGGGACATACTGTAGAACACCCACTCAGGCAGGGTGTGGAACAGGGTGTGCATTTGGCCGCAGGAGGCACCTGGTGTCTGGTGAAGGTGGACGGTAAGTTGGGCAGGTTTCTTTCAGGACTGCCATCAGGCGGCGTGTCTACAACCCATGACGGTGCCACCACAGGAAGCTTGCCAGACTTGGAAAAGAAAGTCGGTTCTTCAAAATCTGGCCTATCTGCAAATGCACATGACAATATCGAGTCAACACACTTGTGGGATAAAGATAACTGAAATGTGATGCAGTCCCTTAGAATTGCTACTTAAAGAGCCGACTAACGATGGATAGACACTACTTAAACAACACAATGTACAAATTCTTAATGCTCAAAACTATCTGACTCAAGTGAGAGTTACATGAGAATAAATAAATAAGATGTTAAAAACAACCTCAGCCATCACCAAAAGGAAATTATAGAAGCGTTGAAAGCATCACAAGGTGGTGATTTCCATCCCATGCAGTGGTTTTACGGGTGAAGACATGCATTTTGATGAAAAGAGAAATTAGTATACCCATAATAGCCCTGTTGTGAGAAGAAACACACAAACACTGCCGACTGCCATTGGTAAACCACCACAGGTGATGTTCAAATATAAAATTTACCTTTATTATAAAAAAAAAAATCATTTTTATAATACAAAACTCTTTATGCTGAAGCCAGCGCTAAGCCATAAGATGCCCATGTGCTGTGGAGCAGATAGATTCAGCTTTTATTTTACGTTGTCACATATTGCGTACCCTGCAGCAAAGCCAAGCTACAGTGCCACTGAGCTACAGTACAACAACGTCTGCTGCAACATTGCAGCTTATGACCTGGGCAGTGTACGTGTGTGATTGGTTGTGATTGTGAGGTAGAGTAAGGAGAGCCAAGGTAAGGAGCAAGAGTTCATGCATGCAGGATGGGAGTAGATTTGTAATCGGGGGTTGAGGATGTGAAGAGGGTGAAGCTATTGTGGGAGGAATGGTTGAAGTAGTGCCGGATGGCGCTCTGACCAAAGTCCAGGGCAATGATGGCGTCTCCTGGCATTGGAGCTAACTGAGCTAACTCCTCAGGCTCCTCCTTGAGCTTAGTGAAAAGAATGTCCTCAGCTTCAGAAACGGAGGAAGCTCCACCCTGGCTGAACAGTTCTCCCATGTTACACATGTGGTAGGGCTTGAACAGAGACTCTGTCTGATCCAGAGAGAAGATGACCGATTGCTCCTCAACAGAACTGAAATATAACGACAGAATGAGAAGAATATCATAAAAGCATTAAACTGTTACAGGGATCTGTGAGTGTGTCTTTTGATGCAGTACCTCAGGACGTAGTTGATGCAGATAATGCACTGTGGTTGGGAGTTGCGATTGTTGTAGATGACGGTCGCCTGGGTCTCCATCCAAACGTAGCCCCCGTGTTTGGCTAGCATTCTGTACTGACCGCTGACCACTTGACCCTTATTACAAACTGAAGAAGTAAGCAGATTGTTAAAAATTTTTAATTTTTGCCAAATGTATTTTTAAGCATTTAAACATTTTCCTTATTGTTTCTTTATAGCATATTATGTTGGAAAAAAAACATTGATCAAACAACTACAAATTTTTTATTTATTATAACAATTTTATATGAAAGTATATTTTAATATCGCACAATATGTCTTTTGACTTTTTAAAATCGAAATAATGATTTTTTAATTTAATTTAGTATTTTTTTTTTTACATTAAACATTGCAAACATTTGTACAAAAATTTGTACTAAATTGTACATTTAATTACATAAAATTCTAAACAAAGCACTAGTAAAAATATCTGTGTTTTACAGCATTTTACGAGAAATGAGAAATTAATGATTTGATCATACCAACTTGAATTTTCCTTGTATGAAATTATTTGGGATATGTAAATGACTATATGAATACAATAGTTTTAAAATATTTAAATCAACGTAAAAGGATTTGAATAAAGTCCATACTGTGTATCATGTAAGTTTAGTCATTTTTTAAATCAAAAGGTCTTACTATTATGTAATACCCCAGGTACTTATCACTAGAAGAGGCCAGTAAAGAAGACCAGAGCACTGATCTGGATTAAAGACATCAGAGGGACCAGATCAGAGGTGCTGCACACTTCAAAGGGCTTGTTAGCCACTAATGCACAAGCTAATCAGGCGGGCCATCCTGAACAAGCAAATCTGAGAGCTTTCGGCTAGTCACGAATGAAGTCAAAGGACATATAATGGGATTCAGGCCATCTACTCGGCCACTACACCACATGTGGCAACAGCAATCAAATCAGTTTCTTCTGAATGTACAAACAAAATCACATTCAAAACAAGATTGGACAGGAGCCTCTGTATGATGATATTGTGGTTTAGAATGAAACTGGAAAATGTCCATTATTGTATTTGAGGGAACTACTCTCCTGCACCTTTACCTTTAAAAAAAAGTTATGCATTGCTTATACCTGAGATGCACTGGAAATTTAATTCATGTAAATAAATAAGTTATCAGTAAATTCTACTGCATAACCGTGAAAGCTCATTTCTGTCACATAAGAATTATGAGATGTTAAAATCATGACATGAAATATCATAATTAAGAAGAAAAAACTTTTACAGATTAAACAGATAAAGCCATAATAATGTGAAGGAAAGAGTCAAAATTATGGGATTCTGTCATAATTGAGTTTAAATATTCAAACTTATGACACACTAATCAAACTCATGACATAACAGTAAATGTTTGCATTATTTTGACTTTGTACGTCATTATTATGAGTTAGTCATACGTTTTTTTAATGAATTTTGCATGTTTTAAATTTTTGCTTTTGCAAGAACAGAAACATTCTCAAAATTTCAGCAACATTCTATAATATTCCAGTGCTTCTGGGACATTACAGAACATCTTCCAGCATACACTTCTAAATTTTGAAAAACTCACTTTTGGTAACTCCAGTTAGCATAATTTTTATGCATGAATAATAACAAATTAACCCGTATAAATTGACCCCAAAAAATTGTGTGATTCATATTTAGCATAATAACGTCATATCACGATTTACAAAGCATAATTTTTTCTTATGTGGCAGAAATGAGCTTCCACACATAAAAGACACAAACATTTTCTTTAAAGGTAAGAACTACAGTATACGGTAAGTTTCTTAGGGGGCCAATTTTAAAAGCAAATTAGCCGAAAACATTTAATATAGAGTCTACAGCATCTGTTAAGTAAATAAATAATGCAATGCAACAACCATTGAGTTTATAAATATCCCTCAACAATTCCTGGAGCCCGGCGGACATCTGTTTCCCTCAGTCATCAAGCCCATGGGAACGCCTCAGGTCTACAAGGTTTTGAACTCAAGCAGCTGACCCATGGACAGAGATGAGAGGCATGGATCTCTTCCAGACTGTGAGTCATTTCAGGAGATTGATTTAAAGATAGGAAAATTATCCAAACCGGCTGAGACCTTGACATATTCACACAATGAGCTACTGCGTTGTTTCTTGTGAGCTTCCACCAGAGCATGAAATGGAGGTACGAAGAACGAAACAAACAAAGAAAACTGAACATGTGTCTACTTTGCTTAGACAGGCATTTCCAATTCAAATCTGTTTGATCTTTTCGAATCTAAACAGAAAAAAACACCCAAATCATGTTTTCATAACCTCCTGGATTTGCGTTTGTTGTACGTAAACAGGTACTCACGATTTTGGTGGCTCTTTGTCATGCTTTCAGAATCCGAAGCATGGCAGAACTCATACACCGAACGGCCAAGAAGTTCCTCTGGCCTATACCCGATCAGGCTGCTCACTCTGAAACACGAAGACAGGACAAGAATAAAACTAATGGAACAGTCAAAACGAAGCATGATTGAATTAAACCACATCATTAACCAAGATTCATGACTGACGATTACATCTGGCGAAAACAATCAAACTTGTGCTGCTGGGAGCCAATGTAAACTCTCCGCTTAGCTTAGTGAGAACAAATGATTACAAGTGGGACCCTTGTTTATTAGAGCTATAAATCTCTTGCTCAAGACATTTGTACTTGTTCTGTCTGATCATTATCTTTAATGTCTGTTTTCCAACTTGCTGGATTAAAAGAGAGAACAGCTCTCGTGTTCTTTTTTTGTTTTTGAAGCACTTTATCGAGCGTAAGATTGAATACAGATGTGGGCTCGTCTATTAATTACAGCGGAATTTGTTGCAGTGCTCAATATCTTGACCAAAAATTTTGCGCTGTTGAATATCCATGCAAACTCATGCAATTGTTATTTTTCTCCTGTTTGAACCTTCAGGTTTACCCTGAAATAGCCTCTCATTTCCTTTTCTAATATGGGCTTTTAATGAACTCCGTGCAGTCAATAATGAGTCGTATTAAATAGAAGCACGCAAATATCTGACCTCATCTGTTAACCCTCCTTACAACACATTCACTGTAGCGTAGACACAGTAACCTGCTTCTGCATTAGAGAACATACGACAGATCCCAGGAACCACGGGTGACAGGTACTGAGAAGAGGTGCAATGGCTCCATAGCGCCAGGGGAGTTGTTATACAAGACATGTAAGAGAAGCCAATTGTGCGCTTTCAAGAAATCAAGCTAATCTAAAGAGAAAAGCTCATAATCACTCTCCTTTACCACGCACACAGATAACAATACAGGCAGTAGCACAAAAGGATTATGATAAGAGTTGCCAATAGTGACCTTTGAAATGCACATATTAACTCACAAACCCTGATAACCTAAGCTGACATAAACACAATCTGAAACAATGGTAAACACTGTTCATTTACAAAAGATACAGTGATCTCATATAAAATAAACAAATAAAACGGTGTACAGTATATCTGAGTTTCATTAAAAAATCATAAAAACAGAATTTAAATATCGACGATTAATAGTGGCTTTTATTTTAAAGGCAGCACAAGAAGTTAATAATAAAAAAAACTTTCTAAAAAAATTCCTAAGAAAGGTTAAGTGGGTTTACATTTCATTTGCTTGCGGGTGCCTTCAGGTTGTCATATCTAATTAAATAAAATTAATTGATTTTTTAATGTCTAAATGTCTTTGATGTCTAAATACTTTTTGGGCCCACTATTCATGCACATGCACAAGCACTTACATAATATGTACACATATTTCAATCAGTGAACCATGTCTTGCCTCTCATCGCAGTAGATAAACTTCATGTCCATGCTGTGTCTGCTCATAAACGTCTTGCTGTCGAGAGGTGTGTCCACATTTGAGGGATGTGGAATCGGTGCGCACAGCATAGTGACGCATGTGAGGGGTGGCTCCGAAAATCCACACAGGACTTGAGGGGGCTGGCTGCTGCACACTTGGAGATGACCCGTGCAATGCAGCACCTGACAGACAGAGCAGCGTCACCGTATTTTATTTAGCACGTGCACATATGCGCTGCATGAAGATGCATGATATGCTTATGTGGTCTTACCTTCCAGCTCGCTGATTTGAGGTTGACAGTGCGACCTCTGTTGGTTACTGTACATTTCATCCTCATGAAGAAATCTCTGCCCGGGCTCATGTCTCTCCCTCTTCTGCCATACACAGGTCCTGTCAATCAAACAACTCGTGCTTAAAAATCATGCATGTACTATAATCATGTACTATAATTGACCGTTGTGCATGCAATAAAACTTTTTTCTAGCACTTTCAGAGGACTTTGGTCTGTAAGTGGGTTGTGGACGCAACGGGTTCAAAGTTCAAATGAATCAGTCTGTTGAAACCTTAACTACAGTATATTGAGTTCTCCGTGCTATTGCATAGGGATTATCTCCAACTGACCAATGAAATGACAGGAAAGTTACGCCACTGGCTCAAAAGCTCTAAACAGGTGACCAGCTTGTGAAAGATACAGACAACGTGAGACAAATAAAACATTAGGAAGAGAAACATTCGCTGTGGGGAAAGGCCCCCTAACTCTGTGTGCTAGCACATGCCGCTTACAAGACAGCGACAGAAATAGTAACTTACAGAAACTTGGCCGGAGTAAAGGCTAAGTTCACACCAAGTTTGGTGTGAAAAAATGTAACTATTCAAATTTGAATTCCTGCCATTGCCTACAATGAACATGAACGCTGAATGAATTCCTGATTAGGCCTTGGCTACAGTCCTGTATTGTACTGTTATTTCCTTTCTTGAAATGAAACTGTAATCAATTGATTAGAATAGTAAAACAGTTCTCAACATTAATGAGAATGGAAAGTAATGTTGAACAGCATGTAGACAGGGTTTACAGTTCTGTAAAATAAAAGGATGATTATTATATATTTTTTCTGTAACATACGTAATTAAAAATTTTTATAAAAATATTTATTTATTATTATTATTATTTAGCTCTACTGATATATAATACATTTAAAATTTGTTGTATGTATTGAATATATTTTTGACCAAATTGTGCAGCCCTACAAACAATCCCATCAAACCTGAAGTTTAAAAAATAATTAAAATAATAATAATTTAATTGAATAAAAAAGGGGGACTTGTCCTCACAGGAACCACTACAAGAATGTACAAAATGTAACATCCTGACTGTGATAAGTGCTTTCAGATAAGGCAAATTACATCCAGAGATAAAGAGGACTGGAAGATTCTTCCATTTGGATTTTAAAGGCAACAGTGTATTCAAAATCCATATCCATACAAATAAACTTTATCAACGTACTTCTGGGAAACTTCTGAGTACTTCTGAGCTGATGCTCACCTGATTTGACGCTGAGATTCTCTCTGATTTCTTCATGATCGCAGGGGTGCGTGAAGTCAAAGATGCTGTGGCCTGTCAGTTCTACCTGATAACAGTTTGTAAGGAAAGTGAAGTTGAATGCTTGGCATATAAATGAAGTAACAGAAGGCTTTTATGTTTTTTTTTCCTGCAATTATTCTCAAGAATAAAGGAAATGAGGTGAGGCTCACCTGCGTAAGGCCCATAAATTTAGTGACATTTTCTGAAAGGAATATTATGTCCCCGTCTGATGTTACCACAGCGACAAAGCCTTCCAGAGACTTCAGATACAGACTGTCCATCTGGCTGTCATCCTTTGACTGGGTTTGCTGGACTGTGCGGCCTGGGAAAAAAAGACAAGACAACTTAGTATAGTGCAGTGACTTTTTTTGTAATTTTACACTGGCAAACCATCAAACCAAACTCAAGGGACACAGACTCATATCCTGTACCATTTAGCAAGAAGTAAACAAGCTCAGACTCGGTTAAACAGACTTATTTATCAAATCAAATTCACCAGCATAAAAACAAGCTATTGAGCTGATCAGTAAAGAGAGGATGTTTGAGGTACACAATGCCATGAAAAGCATCAACAACCTGAGAAAATAATTAAAGCAAAGGCTCCATGCTGTGAGATTCATGTCTGCTTCCCTGCAGATAAGGGCCTCCTCCCCTGCTTATTCAGATCAGGCAATAAGGGCTCAAGCGCTGAGGAATGGACCGAGCTCAGGCATCAGAGCTGTGTGTCCTTATTGTGCTTTTGGGTGTCAGCAGGTGGTCCGTGTCTGCGCTCCGACCTCAAACCCCACAACATTCGGCCCGGTGCTATTAATACTTCACTGTGATGTCTTACTCTTTTGGCTCTCAGCCAAACACAGGAACTCACCGTTTTCTGCCGTTCTCTGTCCATCTCTAAAACAATCATTTAGGATTTTTCTGGTCATTAACAAGGTTCTCTGACAGCCCGCTCAAACACTGTTCTTTTATGTCTCAAGAAGTAATGTTTCAGCTAATAAACTTTGTCTCAGAAGTTTCTCTTTAAGGTCCTGAGGAAAAATAAAAGTTTGAAGTCTGTATGTTTTTATTTTAAAGAAATTATTATTTTTATAGAATAAGGATGCATTTAATTTATCAAAAGTAAAAACAGTTATAATACAAATATTTCTATTTGAAAAAAAGTGTCAGTGTTTACACAAAATATTAAGCTGCGGAACTGTTTTCAACATTGATAATCATCAATTAACAATTATTTACTGCACACCTGCAGGTAACAATAATTTATTGACAATATTGAGAACAAAACCTTGTCAATAGATACTTTTACAAGCATTAATAGTCTACAGGATTGTATTTTGTTTCTCAATATTTATAATAATAAAATGCATATTTTGTTAATTAGCATATTTAATTATACATTTTTATATATATTAAAATTATAATTCAATTATAGAATAAATATTTATTATCACAGTATAATTAAAAAAAAAACACTTGGACACTTTACAGAATTTTCTTTTATAAACGTCCTCTTGAAAATGAAATTTGAGTATAAGGAGTTGTTAAAGAGATTTCAGTTGTGATTTTCCGTTTTGACATAAGACCTCTTTGGTTCATCTGTTTTGGGCAATTTGATAATGAGGGTTCAAAGATTCGTATCTTCAGAAGGATGCTTTCTGGAAATTCAGGATATAATATGATGCACCACTGTTTAAACAAAGTCTTCTCTGAGGAAAGTTCAAAATGTCAGCCAGGTCAAACATTTGGTTCAGATCAGAATCATAACCTTGCTAACACCTCTCAGTAATATTATGATTCTATGACTATGCAGTTATAGTTCCCACGCACCTCACCAAATGACATATCAGTTTTTTGCTTTTGTAATGTCGGGTCCTTTCAAAGGTCAAAGCATGACGCAGAAATGCATACAACACACCGAATATCACAGACAGGCCCGCACGGCGCCGTAGGAGAGAGTGTTGTGGCTAAGAAAAGAGTGTGAGAAGAAATCGTAATTCACAGAAAACAATGCCACTGGCAGCCCCTAATTACCCCACACCTCATCTCCCTCTTTCCCTGTTTCTCCACGTCCATCGATCTTCCTCCACCCACTTCCACATCACCCACACACATTTTCATCAGCAGATTCCATCTCTTCCCTTTTCATTGTTTGATGCTCTCTCTCTCTCTCTTTCAGAGACATGCACACATACTGTACACATGTATGTGCGTCAGGAACGGAGTCTGGAAACAATGCGCAGTGCTCTTTGTCTGTCTTCCTGCATTTCTTATTGTATATTGAGGAGTACAGGACATCTCATGGACCTACCCAGCCCAACTTCACTGATACATAAACAAGTTTACTTAGCTGTATAAATGGGGACACACCACAGATCTCTTCTGGGTTTAGATAAGGCTAACTATAATTATTAAAGACCAACCTGAAACAACTTTGCATTTTAAGTATAAAGCAGCATTATTTTATTTGTAAATCAAGATTTATAAATCTGAAAATATTCAAAGAACAAATGGTTATTTGAAACCACAAACCTTTGAACAGTAGTGTATGTTTGGGAAAGATGTAGACAAAGTTTGTGTCGACATGTAAACCAGCTGCTACGGTGACAAGCCACTTTCTATTGTTTTACAGAATCATGATATTGAACACAGAATATGTAAGAAGCCGATCAAAACTGTAAAAAGAATATTAGCAAAAAAAGAGCCAGTCCGGTTAAAATGCTCCAAATTTTAGATAGATTTATAAAATAGGATTTCTATTGATGTATGGTTTGTTAGGATAGGGCAATATTTGGCTGAGATACAACTATTTGAAAATATGGAATATGAAGGTGCAAATATTGAGAAATCCACCTTTAAAGTTGTCCAAAAAAAGTTCTTATCAATGTATATTGCTAATCAAAAATGAGGTTTTTATATATGAGAATAATAATAAAAGAGAATAAATGAGAAGCATCAGAATATCTTTATGCAGCATGATCTTAATGTCCCAATGATTTCTGGCATAAAAGAAAAATCAAGAATTTTGCTACAAATACACCTGTGTGACTGATGACTGGATTTGTGTTCCAGGGTCACATATGTCATTAACTTTGGACCAACATGATCAATGTGATCAACATTATGAAAAAAATATTTTTTCACCTGTGGCATGATATGGTGCGACTTACCAAGAGATACAATAGAGTTTGACTCCTAATTACAGAACATCCTTTTTTTTAGCTTCATACCTGAGTTGAAGAGTTTGCGAGTGCGCAGGAAGCTTATAGCTAGTCTCATGATGGAGGCTTTGTCCAGGTGGGAGCTGACGCTGTGGGGTAACGGCAGCTGATGGGCCAGCTCATAGAACACCTCTGTCTCTTTACTGCGCCTGCAGCGAGCTGCATCACGGGACTTTTCCTTGCGTCTTTCTGAAGGATGCCTGGAAAACAGAAGAGCTTGATGAAAACAACACAATCTAATCTATAGGCTGAGCTTTAACTTTTAGATATCGTGAACAACCAGTGTTTGATATATATACAGTACATATACATTATTGCACTTAATAATACACTTTGGTTTAAAATAACTCCTTGTGTAAATTTTCCACCCTCATTTGTAACTACAGACTGTGTATATTCCTGCTGAAATGGAATGACCCACATAATTAAGCAGCAGAGGAGTACACATGCATTTTTTTTTACTAAAATTACTTTCAGGCCAAACTAAAACTTGTTGTTGTTGTTGTTTTTAGTACATTTTGGGTCCATTTACAATTAAAATTTAAAATTAAAATGTTTTACGTTAAGCATAATCTTTGTGCACAAACCTTATCTCTGAGTCAAAACAAAAGCATAGCAAAACCACACCTGTGAGAATCTGTGCATCAGGGTTTTAATCTAGGTTTTCTCACTCTCGGGGGAAAAATGAGTCACTGCAGGATCAAAAACAGTTGCGTCTTAAATTTGACGATGGTAAATTAAATATCACTTAATTTGTGCCGGGTTAGGTCAAGTCACGGGGCTCATGCAGACGTCGATCTTGAGCATTTTAGTACATGTATAATCTGACAATCTATGGACAGTTATGTACACACAAATTTAATGAAATGAAAAATTGTCCATATAGAATTTTGTATTGATAACTCTAAAGCTTAAAGGAATAGCGTGCCCCCCAAAAAAACTAAATTAAACATGAGGTTAATTATCTATCCAGAGAGAGCATTTATCTTTCCTGGCAGAAGATTTCTGTGGTTTGTGGCTTGCCAGCATGTGGCAGAGAGAAGTGAACTCTCTATGGCCTCTGTTTGTGGTGTGCCACAGTTCACTGTGCCACCCTCACAACAAACCAAGCCGCACAGCCCTGTTTGTCGGCAAAACACATCAAACTTTCTGACGCGTCATACATTAGAACAAACTAACACAGATACCGACACATGAGGCCTGAGTGCCGCGCTAAGTTCCAGTGTCTGTGGGAGGTCGATGCTGAAAGCAGTATTTAGCAGTGTGATTCCAGTAGCAGCATCCCAGTGTGGGTCCCCTATTCCCCAGCTCAGGTCAGCCTGGCTCTGGGAGTGTTTGTAAAATGTGCACAGCGTGGTGCGGGGGCGCAGGAATGCCATAATCGGCCCTCTATTATACAGCTACATATTTGGCAACCACAACATGCCCCCCCCCAATGCCCCCATTTTCGCAAAAAAATTGTCATTGTAATAGCAACTATGGATTCTTCTCACAAGGAAATGGTTGATGGTTATTACTCAGAGGTCAAACTCATGGGACTTTGCATGAATTTACTGTCTGCGTCTCCTCGGGGCTTAATGAGAAATGGCAACTTCCATTTCAACTCGAACTGCTTTCTGTTTCTGACCATAAACGAAACTGCATTTAAATGAGAAGAGATCAAGTGCAGCTATAACAATCTAAACACAATGGTTCGATTATTTGTAAAAAGATAATGCAGACTCATCTAGAGTTAATTGCGTTTATTTGTGTGAAAAAAGAGTGGTTGTCTTCCCTGACAACAGAATGATGACCTTCCAGATTTTAAGTGTTTAATGCAATCAATTATACAATCTTTACCATTTTAGAGTATTCAATATACTATGCAATAAAACACTAATGCCAATTAAATGATTTTATGTAACCTTTATGTAATGTTTATGTAATAATCTCAATGTCTTGGAAATGATCCAATTCTTCAATACAAAGTTTCAATCATATGTCAAGGACATTTTAAAAGCAGTTACATTTTATAGGCACAAACATATGCGTTAAAAACCGCAACAAAAAAGTCCTGCTGACTGCAATATTTGCATAATGAAACATTTTGTTGCATTTAGACACTGCTCATTGTTCCTTCATTCTGAAAGTCTGATGTGAACGGAAAGCCACGGACCCAACAAACAACATAATAAGCAAATTTAGAAACAAATAATTAAACAAGAAAGATCAGGTTCAACAAACAATACATTAATAAATTTCAGAGACAATTATTTAACTATTTTAGACCATGAACAAAAACAGTCCTTTAAAAAAATTCTAAACATTGTATTTTAAACAAATCAGTTAAGCAAACAATTCAACGACTCAATCATAAGGACAGTTGTTATAAGCTACTTGTGAATGAATCACTCGAGTGAATAATTTAGTGACAATGGTTGGTTGATTGTTGCCACCTACTGACATATAGGTTTAATCTACCTGTTGCATAATCAGGGTTAAACAGCTTAAATGCATATTGCACATAATAATCAGCGTTATGCATTTTGCACGTAACCTGTTAGACTTGATTTATAATAACAAAAAATACACATTTGACCATTCCAGTGGTTTTGTTATGAATCATAAAGAAAACTCTTCTCTCACAGCCAGCTGGAATCAGTATCCATCGCCCACTGCAAGCGCCCAAAGCTTATTTTTTCAGTAACACAATCCAGACCTACACTGCGCAAACACCCCTTGGATGTGAGCTGTGAGTAAGGTTTATCTCTCTTCAGAGATGTAATTTTTACAAACCCTTTGACCGCATTCTGGCTGGATTCGATCCTTCAAAAGAAGGGGAGTTGCGTCCTCTGGCCTCTACTAGGCTACTGAGTTCTGTTCCCACACAGTCCAGCTGCTGACCTCAACCCCCAGCTACGCTACAAACGCTTGCGACATTAGCTGGCTAAACAACTTCTGAATTAGAAATGCGCTACAGGGCAAGGTAGCCTGAAGACGGAGTCCCGCTGGCCGCTTTTGCCTTTTTGTCCTCTTTTTTGTGACCTTTTTTCATCTTTTGTAACATTACTGGAACGAGACTGACAGCTATGTAGCCACTCCCACCTGTAGTGTTCTTCACGCTAAAAGTGTCAGTCAAGCTCTCAACGGGAGGATATTTCAGCGAGAGATCTCAAAGGAGATCTGCACGAAACAGAGCCGACATGACTTCTAAAGTGTACGTACAGACCTGGCTAACACAATGGCGAGACTGCTATACCTATCACCTACTGCCTCAGGCGTCATCACGCACAACCAAAGCAAAAGCTGTCAAGGGGAAGAGATCATGTGATTAGCAGGCCGATGTGAACCCATTCCTCCGTCTATCTCTCTCTGCATCTCCCCTCTCAACCAGATTAGGCCAGAGTTCACCGAGAGCCAAGAGCCAGACTGTACAGAGCGCCCATTCACTACAGATAATCCTATTTCCCCTAACCTCAAAGAAATGGCCAACCTTTAGTTTCCCAACTAATAATCTAGCGAAGGATTCGGTGTTAAACAGAATATAATAAATACGTTAAATCGCTTTGATGGATGTCCTTGAAACAGCACGGTTAAATGATTACATTATCGACCGGCAACCAATTACAAAATACATCACAGTGTTAACGAAACACTTGCAGAGCAAGTTAAACAAACCAGATAAGAGATAAGTATCGAATAAAGTGATGGAAGTAACCAGAGCAGGTAAACATAATGGCCTGTTCGCGCATGAAAAAAAGAGGTGAACCCTGATCTGATAACCTCAGTTTCAATTGGAACATTACGTCCCCGTTAACAAGCAACCGAGAACCACAAAGAGGTACATTTAACCCCTCTTCAGTAAATCAAAATGCTGTCAATGTTTGGCATAATCTGGCTTGTGAATGCCATCCATGCAGATCAACACGGCACAAATTTCGGCAAAAACAAATGCTCAAAAATTATGATAACTGATAAATTAATCCTCTAATTGGGTTGCATCCTAGGGCTGAAGACATTGAGTGACCGGTACAATTTCTAGCTAAAATTTCTAAAGGGGAAGTACTACACTCAAGTCACTTGGTACAAAAAAAAAAATTAAGTAACGTGCAAAAATCTTTTACATTTTATTTTCATTATAATAGGAATTTAAAAATTCGCAATGTTTGCAAGAAAAATATTAATTCTATTATTTGATTATTTGAAAAATATGAGGTATTAGGAATTATAGTTAAAAAAAGGAAACATTTCAATATACTGCAAGAGAAAAAAAAATAACGACTATTAATTGTAATCATTTTCTCATAATAGAAAATATCACAATAGCCATAATAAATCATAATATAACTGTAAAAAGGTTAAAAAAGAAAATAATGTTCACTGCGCACAAGTTCACTCTGAATATCATTACATTGATGAAAACAACACTTTAAGGTACAAACCTTTAGGTGATATTTGAATTCAACAGGTTATTCATTATCAGGTTTCACTAAAGCATCTGGCGGTCTGTCTCTGAGGGTTCGAATCGTTGAATAAAGTTGTGTTGCTTTTTGTTTTGCCTTAGTATATCTGTCATAAATTCATAACGAAAATAATAATTATTCTAATCCATTCGTTTCACGATGAGTCGCGGTAAATGTGTTATTTCTTATAGCAACTGAACTTGACATTTAATAACGTTTCAAGTCATTTGAGTCCATTAACAAGAGCGAGCCAAAAATAGGGTGCGCGCCCACCTCTCCAATATCAAAGTCTTAAAAAACTAAAACTGCGAGGTGAGATTATGCGGGGAAAGTTAATATATAAACCGTATGAGTTCAAATGCAACAGTAAGTTTAGGGAACCTTTAAAGAGATAATGTCTCTCGGGTTAAAACAGCAGTTAACAACACCACAGTTAATTCCGCTCTGGTGCCCTTGCCATTGCGCAATACGTCAAATCTCACATTAGAATCTCAAATCAAGGTAAAAAAACAAAAAAACAAAAACATAACTCATCCACGCAGTAATGAAAAGTTCACTGCGTCTTACCTTTTTTTTTCTTTCTCGGCTGTCATGATGCGCCTATGCTGAACAACCTTGTCTTGCGTATAACGAATTCACTTAACTTTTCCGCGGAAACAAAAGAAAAGGTTTAAACGGGGACTTTCTCAGAAATGCCTTTATTTAGTTATTTCTCCTCCGTAATGTCCATGTCTCATGACATTTCCCAGTAATGACCGGAGCAGTTAGTGCAGTCTCAGAACACTGCCGAGGATCGCACTAGCTCTCCAGAGCGACGCTGACTGACCGGACGCTGGTGACGAGCTCGCGAGCGCCGCCGCCGCTCCGCGCGTGCATCAGCTCTGTGCACTGATTGGTGCTCTTCGCCGCGCGCCTGGCGCTTCCTCTTCACACATGCGTGCTCTGCAGTTCTGTGCGCTTTTGGCCTGTGAAAACGTTCGGTTTCAGTGTCTCGTATAAAACAAACATCACGTGAAGGATCCAAAACTATTCAGGGTTGAAATTTAATTTCTGAACGCGGACAAACAAACAAAAACGACCTCCCACCACGGAAAATAACAATAAAGAGTCTTTTCCAGGAGTGGGGCTCAGTTGGAACAGATTTAACTTCAGTTCAGCTCTATATTGGACCCATTCTCATTTAATAAGAGGCATCTACCAGTATATGGTTGATGGAAATCATAATCGAAATGGTTAGAAAAAGCCACACATTTTGAGAAGTTTGCATCTGTGTACCTCAAACATTTCCATTCAGGTTTTTTTTTTGAATGAATGACTGTTGAAGTACAGATAATCAAGCTCATTTGCAATAATGCACACACACGCATAATGGTTTTACCATGTTAGCAAGAACATCTCACTGGTGCAATAGTTATCAGGTGAGGAGTGAAGGTTTGCTGACCCCAACGCTTCACAGAAACAGAAATCCCTCTAGGGTATTATATCATTTAGATGATTTGTGAGCCTTTCCAAAAATGCTTTAAATGCCATTTTTATGTCGCTGTGTATTTTTGAGAGATACAAGTATAGTATAGTCAAACCTCTAGCTCTAGTTACCTTAGCGTAGGTGTGTGTGTGTGTGTGTGTGAGCACATACTCTTGCAACATATCACCAAAACACAATTTTTCATACATCTTGGGGTTTAATAGGTTAAACAAAACATTCACATCCTTTAGATGACAGTACATTTGGCACATAGTAAAATGCTTACGAGATAACGCTAGTGTATCCAGAAAAGAAATACCTCTGTGCACATGAAGCTTCACCATACAGAAACTAAAGTCCAATACCAGATGTATATAATACAGCACTATCATACATATGAAACATTTATGTATTTTAATACTGTATGCGCAAATATTCAATATTCAGCCAGAGAAATCTTTGCACTTAATTTAAGAGGTAATTCTTAGTTTATTTACGGTTTTGACTTTGAAGACAGATCATGGATGCGTCCTATATATCAAGTTCATTCATTTACATTTAAAAAGGAAACGACGGGAGAAAATAAAGCTGAACAAGACATTTGGCATGAAACAGTGAGGGTGACAGACAGGAAAGTGTCTGTGAGGGAAAAAGGCTTCAAAGACAATCGGCAACATTGACCTAGCTACCGTAATCAACCCACAGACACGTAAAAAAAAAAAAAAAAAAACAAAACAACGAAACAAAAAGAAACTTCAGACAGAAATAAAAGGTCAGCAACCACTTTTAAAATAACAATGTAACACATCTTATTCGAATCGCCATTGAGTTGCTAAAGCAAAAGTCATCACATTCCAGAAGGTTTTAATTAGTACGCCTGAAATGTACCCTTTTTTTCATTTCGTTCAACTCTCCTTTAGAGTCTTTCACATTGCACAAGTAAATAATTCAACTACAGGGCGTTCACAAAATTTAAAACATGACTGACTGGTTTGAAAGCTATACAGAGTAACAATCGTCTGAAATAAAGTAACACAAAAAGTTGCAAAGGAAACGAACGACTTATTGACACAAAAAGGGAAGCATAGCTACATGTATATTGAATAAATTAAGAACTCACACATTTTTCCACTACATTCCACAGCTTATGTACTTCAGCAAACTATGTACATGAGAACGGCAGAGAGAAGCATGAAAGAGAGAGAGAGAGAGAGAGCGAGAAAGCCTTTGGTGAAGCTCTAACCTAGGCGGCACGAGAAAATCAGTACGAGAGAGAAACTGAAACAGAAAAAAAATTGAAAGTAATGAAAAAACTAGGGTAAATGTGTTCAGGGTATTGCACATAGATATCAAAAACATGGTTTTCTTTCCATAAACTGATGCTACTCAATAACAACACAATTTGCAAGACCATGCAAACGACTGCCTACTCTAAGAAGCTTTCACAGGCTTTTGGAGCGAATACTATGTACATATTACGTTCTGTACAAATCGACCGGACAGCTATGGTAACTGGTCTGTCTGTCCACGACTATACCTTCGTATGCATAGCGGGGGACACGGCACACACACGCGCGCGCACACACACACACACGCACGCACACACTGTAGTCTTTGCACAGTCGAGCGCAAATGAAAAGTCATTGCAAAACAACATGAAAACAGCCATAGAGCTTCAGGAGGGCAAGGGCCTCTCACTCTCATTCATGCAGAACACATGCACACGAACACATACATGTCATGCACACACCTACTCAGGCCGACACTTCGTAACACAACCCATATACAGCAGGTCTTCATTCCAAATGGACCTTCATAACACTGATTGAATATTATATATATATATATATATATATATATATATATATATATATATATATATATATATATATATATATATATATATATATATATATATATATATATATATATATATATATATATATATATATATATATATATATATATATATATATTTACTACAAATGTCTTTGTTTATTTTATAAAATTGCTCCCAAAATGTCACCTGAATACACAAAAAGGCATTTGACTGCACAGCACAACATTTGTCAATTGTCACGTATGCAGGGTAAATTCCTCCTCAAGGGCAAGACCTTTCCATCGAGGCATTGCAAAGACCCGACCGGTGTCTGAAATTGTAGTACAATCATTGGTATCAATTTTGGTTTAAGGTAGTGCGTTCCGACCCTTCCTCTCTTGGACTCTGGAGAACATTCATTTTCTGATTAGTTGTCAAACTCGTTGAGGCCTGTGATGAGATCCATATGCAGCAGTTTTTTTTTCACTTCTAGGAGATCTAGAGTAGAATAAATGAACAAAAACAGCAGTAAAGGGGAATTGAACCACAGGAACTGGCCGTTCTGCTCTGGTCCGGTCTGAGCCCCGTCTTCAGAACATTTGTGGAGTGTGTGTTCATGTATTGCGATGCGATGTGGGTTTTTGAGTGTTTGTGGGTGTGTTTAACATATATTTGAGCTCACAGACACCGAGTTAGGCTTTAAGACAAAGCCTCCTCTCCGAAGTAGGAGAAGCCCTTGAATTCATCCTGGTTGATTTGTTTGATGATGGCCTCGTCTACTGGCGTCAGCACGGGGTCCTCACGGGTAAAGTCCTGGTCGAAGTTATTCACATCGCGCTTGGTTTTCTATAGCAAAACAGACATAGAGATACATTTTATAATGACGGTTCAACTCAGTTTCAGCTTTAAAGGGTAGTTCAAAAATTGTGTCATCATGTCGTACCAGACTTTTTTTCACTTTTAAACGCAAATGAGGACACTAATGAAGCCGGAGATATTTTTCCGGCCCATGAGAAAGTTCATTAAACCAAAATATTGACACTTCAAAAAGTTTGTAAAGCGATCAAACAAACCTCATTGGTTCTTGGGGAAGCTCAACCACACTTGCTAGACATGCGAAAACAGTCCTGTCTGGTTTTTGCTGAAGTTCAATAACACTTTTTTGACTCATGAGAAAAAAACCAAATTGCTTCATGCAGAGAAGGTTACGTCTTTGCATGAATGCAATAGGTTACAGATTACTGTGGTGTTGATTATTAATTTAAGTAGTGTAAATATTTCTGCATATAATCTGTAATTGGCTGTGTGAGTGTGTGTGCAGGGTCCCCAGGAGCAAAATAAAATATTAAAAATAGTAAACTATGTTTATCTGAAGGTGCAACAATGAAAACACGTTTAGGGGTAGGTTTAGGTTAAGGGATAGAAAATATTGTTTGGTCAGTTTAAAAGTAACAGAAGTCTATGGAAATCCCCTCAATTCACAGAAACCTAACGTGTGTGTGCATAATGACATGGGTATGACATAGGCACAAAGAGAAGGTGACTTATGAGGATATTACCCCATGTCCCCAATTTTCAAAATGCTTATAAATCATACAGAGTAAGTTTTTTGATAAGCTTCCAGTAAGGGTTAAATGTAGGGTTGGAGTAGGGCAATAGCATATACAGTTTGAACAGTATAAAAACCATTATACCTATGGGACAAACGTGTGTGTGTGTGTGTGTCAACAAATTAAAATATAACCCCCTTTGTAACTGTAAACATAAGCAACATTTAACTGCGCATTGTTTTCTCAGTAAGTACTACGATTACATTTCTTTTGAAATTAAATTACGTAATTCCATTACATGTAGTTACTCTCCAACACCGATGGTAGTTGCTTCACATGTGAGAGAAACCTCACTGAATCTTGCAACAGCATGTTCAAGCTCTCATTTTTCATATTCGTGTATAAAAGAATTAAATGCATTCACTTTCAGGAGGCTTGGATTGAACCGCTTGATTCATATGGACTGGCACCTGGATATGGATGCTTAAAGTGTCAAGTTTGGGTGTAACAGACTTTCAGTGGAAGGACAGATTCATAGAAAATAATATTTTAAAATATAATATGAAAATGAAAAAATCCTATGGGTTTACAATTACATGAGCGTGAGTAAATGATGACAGAATTTTAATTAATTTTTTATCAAAACTAACCCTTAAAAACGATGATAATACTAATAATACAAACAAATGTCTGTATTATTTAAGATTACGATTTTTTTTTCCCCAGTGCTGTTTTAAGAAGCAGCTCAGACTTTTAATTAAAGCCACAGGTGCATACGTAAATGTCGATACTGTAAAGAGTGCGGTGAAGAAACGCCAACTCAGAGTTACTCAGAGGGCAAGTGAGCAAGTGGAGGTCGCGTTTTCTCTGAACCTTTCTGTGACCTTTCCATCTAAAGAACCTACTTATGTAAATATACACACACGCGCATGCACACAACACACTCAGCCCTTCCCCCCACCATGGGAAAGCAGAAGTTGACAAGTGCCGTTGTGGCATCCGACTTTCAGTCTAGACCACAGACGCTAAAGACAGAGGAACACGAGAGATAAAGTTAATGTGTGTGTGCTTTGGAGCATTTTGCAGAAAAATGTCTATGAATTGTGACACATTTTACGGTTTATATTTACGCAGCTGGCAGATGCTTTTAACAAAAAAGCCACTTGTTACATTCAATACATTTACAGCAGTTTGTGTTTTCTTTTCTTTCCAGTACCTTCCCAGATAGCATCAGAGTGTGGGCCAAGCCTGGCTTACTTTAGGCACTTAATTCTGGCTGTTTTTTCACCGCCTGCTGCTAGTGCTATTCTCTACTGTTTGAGAAACAGAAAAGGGTTAATTCAGTGTGTGGGAATCATGTATGCTTACAATGCGAGGTTTAAAGGGGGGCTTGATCTTCCTCTGCTCCAGCAAGACCCAGTCGATCTCTCTGAAGAAAGGGTGGACTTTGATGGCTTCCTCCAGTCCTTGGGTCACCACACAGCCCAGACGCTTACTGGGGCTCTTCGTCATAAACTGAGAAAAGGAAATACATTCTACATTACACAGTTCACAAAGAAGGGTAAATGTGAACAGCGTTTAAATGGTTACTTTACCCTAAAATATTTATTTTTAATCACTTACCCTCAAATCGATCTAAAACTATATACACAAATACATTTTAAAATGTAAAGAAGGTGTAACAATATTAACATTACATTAAAAAGACAATGTATGCCCCATATGACAAAACATCACTAAAAATTATGTCTTGAGAAATCCCACACACACAAAATAAAAGAAAAAGTCAAGGGAGTAGCCCAATGTTGTATAATCAAATCATGATAAAGTAAATTTAAATAATTAGAATAAAAAACAGAAATCAGAAACGCTCTTCGGCTGACAGGTTTTTGGAGAGAGGGGATGAGGATTGAATCAACAGATGGTTTAAATCACTCAGAGGGAAATCTACAAAACTGATACAACCGCTTACAGCAACATTTCAGGCAATTTGGATTTTTAGTACACAAATATTATAAAAATGGAAATGTATGTGCGTGAGTCTTTGAAATGTGCCACAAAAAAATGTATTTGCAAGTCAGAGTTAAATATACCAGAACAGGGGGATGGATGAGGAACAAAAGGGAGGAAAATGAACAGAGGAGGGTTGGAGAGGTCAGAGGGAAAGTGCAGCCAGGTGTATGGCCGTACAGTGGAGCTCAATATATCACTGTAGGAAGAGAAAAGATTTCCGAGCAGAAAATGGAAAAAGATATGAAAAATAGGCCAACCACAAACCACATGCACAAACGAAAATATTGCCGCTTACAGCCTTTAGAATGCTGACGGCTTCTTTACTGAGCCACACGGGATAAAGCACGTCATCGTGGAGGATGGACTCAAAAAGATCGTCCTCGTTGTCAGCTTCAAACGGAGGCTGACCGGCCATCATTTCGTACATGAGAACGCCCAGCGCCCACCAATCCACTGACGGGCCGTACTCCAATTCCTGCAGGATCTGAATGTGACAGACACAAAAACGAGGATCAAAATTAGGTTACATTCTATTTTCACAGTTCACTTCAGACTTACTACTAACTACAATTAATTTTGTAACTACATGTCAGCTAATTCTCATTAATTTGCAACTACATGTTTAGTGTTAGAAGATATTAAGCAGGCAGTCTACTAATACTCTAATGACTGCTAGTTGACATGTAGTTGTAAAGTTACTTGTTGTTAGTAGAATGTCTATAGTGGACTATCGAAATAAAGTGTTACCCAAACAAGTCAGCTTTAGGTTATGTTTATTATGATTTACTAGACATACTTCGGGTGCGATGTAGTCAGGGGTCCCGCAGAAGGTGGTGGTCGTGACCCCGTTCAGAATGCCCTCTTTGCACATGCCAAAGTCGGCCAGTTTACAGTGGCCTTCAGCGTCCAGCAGAATGTTATCCAGCTTCAGATCTCTGCAGTGACAGGAAAAAAAAAAAAAAAAAAACAATTAGATCATAGTTTACATTTTTCGTGACTTAAAGTTTTCTTAAATTAACCGGGGTGTTTAAAATGGTTTTATTTAGGGGTCGGCATGCCTGTCAGTAAGTTGACAACTGATCTACAGGACCTTGAGGGTCTAGGTCATTCTGCAATCCTTTACAACAGTAACACGTGGCACTCTGCCTCATTTATAACTCAAGCTGCTCCCTGTTCCATTCCTGAGATGACTGCATGCGAGCCTAGGTGTTTGAAGTGCTCATGGCGGAACATTTGTGTACGTAAAAACGACAGCAGCCTCAGGTAAACTGTTAAAACCCTTCACTTCACAACACAAGTGTCAACATTCTGAACGCTCATGAAGCCATCAGTCATGTACTAGACAGCTCAATCCCCAAGTACAGGCAGAAATAGAAATAATAATAATAATAACAATATTACTTTTTTTTTTTTTTTTCTAAATGGTCAATTTCTACAACTACTGTTAATCTCAATATACAATATAATACATATACTGTATTTACATATGATTTTATTATCTAATAACTATATATATATATATATATATATATATATATATATATATATATATATATATATATATATATATATATATATATATTTGTACATATATTAGAGTAAAAGGCAATAAGGGGTTGAATGATATGTCTGATATGGATATGTGTTCCAGCAGTGATTTTACTATCACTGAAATAGTATTATAGTATAGTATAGTATAGCTAATATATTATTTATTATTTTATTTTTATACTTTTCAATTAAAATTTTTGTTAACTTTTATGTATTTTATTTTGTCTAAGTTTAAATCTTAGTTACTTTAGTAGGCCTATTAAGTAAAACTAAACAAAATTAAGAATTCTTTTTAATATTTTGTTTTATTTTCCGTTTTGTTTTAAATCCGATTCTCATTTCAGAGGATCTCAAAAGACCTCATTTATGTAGATAATAATTGAGTGCAAATTAGAAAAAAAATTCCATTACAGTAAAATGATTAAAATTCTGATTAAAATCCGCACTTAACCAGCCAGAAGACATAGAGATGCATTAATAACTCTGCTGAGTTATTCAGAAGAGTTATTGCACCTCAGAAGGAGCACATTACGATGATATCTGAAGTACAGCGATTGCAGAGACATGTCCCAGCGCAGATAGCTTGTTGTGCTCCATGCTAGAGTGGAAAAAAAAACTGTACAAATACAGAGGGTGGAGATTTTGCAATGCCATTTTAAAGGTTAAAGGATGAGACCCTAATGCGTGTCAGTCAGTGGTATCCGGCCGAGGGCGTTCGGTTGTAAAAGGCTTTTCAAACATGTAGAAACATTAAATGCTTAGTGAGGGTCACATGACAGTCTGTGATTTAGCGCAGTGATTTAGCACATGGTTTCAGATGGTCACACAGTTCATTCCTTCATTACAGATTTGCAGGAACAAACACTGCAATGATTAATATATGTCAAGCGATTTGATATCTCTGCACAACACCAGTATATTGCTTTGCATGTGCAGATTTTGTGTTACATGCACCTGGACAAACTGGCTGGAACCTGAACGGAGGCAGGAATGTTCAGAGGAGCTAATCTGATTGTCATGCCTGATAAATCCTGTTTTCTCAATGTGTCGGAGCAAAATAAAGACAAGAATCAACGAAATAGAAAAAGACCCACTGCAAATATAAGGAATAACAACTCATTTTAATGCGCTATGCCCTTTAATAACCACTTATAATGCATTATACATATATATTAGACTTTAAGTGAAGTGTTACCAGGTTTTCTCTTTTCCTTTAAAGAAAATGCATACTTTAAACCAGCAAGTATACACTGAGCTGGTCAAAAGTGACGGTAAAGACTTACATTACATTAAAAATTATTTCAAATGCTGTTCTTTTTTTATAATAGCTTCCAAAAATATCCAAAGATTTTAATTATAAGAAATATTTCTTGAATCAGTATATTAGAATGATCACACAGATATTTAAATATGTGACCCTGGACCACAAAACAAGTCATTAGGGTCAGTTTCTTGATACTGAGATTTATACATCATCAGCTTTCCACTGATGTACGGTTTAAGTTAGGACAATATTTGAAAAGTACTGAGAAATGAAGATATTAGCAATGCATATTACTAATAGTCAAAAATATCTTGTCTTATACAATGTATTGTTGGCTATTGCTACAAATATAACCCTGCTATTCATGATTGGTTTTGTGGTCCAGGGTTATATATGATCTTTGTTTTTTTTTTTAATTGAAACAATATTTTGCAATATTACTATTTTTACTGTATGTTTGGTCAAATAATAAATCCAGGCATGGTACGTATAAATCACATCTTTCAAAAACCAAACAGTTGGTTCTGACCCGTATCTAGTGTATATTTCTCAGTTTATTCACACCCTGTCATTTTAATGAAAGCATCTGGGTGGATTGCACTGATAGGGGACGCTGCAATCTGAAGTCGTCTCCTCAGACGTATCAGAGCGTGGCTGGTCTTTCTGTGATCTGTGCCTTCCTCGAATTGCAGTTAATGAGCCATACAAGAGTCTTATATCAAATGTACTATTCACCTGAGAATAGAACCCGCTCTGGCTCCGGCTGTTTAAGAATGTGTAGAGCCATTGTTATCAAAGCCTTGTTGTACCGGCACCTTCTTCAGATGCAGCATGGCTTCTATAAGTGAATGTGTGCTGCCAATATGATTCTATCGTGCTCTGTCTAACAGATATCTTCAATGGGGTAGGTGGAGTAAGAAAGAGAACGCTGGACGCCAGGGCATGTCAGTCAATGGGTACAAGTGGCCACAGTGACCTCTTGACGACTCTATGCGTCTACACGTGTTTGTGTTATATTGAGGTATACAGAAGCTGGGGAATGATTCATCAGGTGTGTACGCACTTCTGAGATAAGGACTCACATTTCTCTTGTAAAACCTTTATGTTATGTAGCATGAGTTGTTGTATTTGTTTTAGTTGCTATTTAGTTGATAAAAGAATACACGCATCAAGGAAGCAAGCTAAAGAGACGAAGACACTTGTTACATTGGTAGCTTTTTAAAGGCTGTGTTTTTTCAAAAATTATATTTTAATTTAGCAAGGATACTTAATGTTATAAAAGTCTCTATTTCAAACAAATGCTGTTCTTTTAGGACTGTTCAACACAAAAAAAAAATGATCACCAAATCTGCATATTAGACTAATTTCTGAAGGAAACAAAGAAATATTGATATATTTACTTAATATTAATATAAATATATTAATTAATATATAAGTTAGTTTTTTAAAGCAGATAAGTAGCCTTTTCAGTTTTCAGTAAATTAAAATTTTTATCCTTTAAAAAATTGTTTAAATGACACACTAAACAAATCAGTATTTAGGATTTCTGAAGGATCACGTGACACTGAAGACTAAGTAATGAGTAATGATGCTGAAAAATGTTGGCTTTGCGATTACAGCAATAAATTACAAAATATATTACACTTTTGAATTACAATAATTTTTCAAAATATTGCTTTTTAATTTACTTAGTATACATAACATACTTCATTAAAAATTCTAAATTCTCACATTCCCACTTGTTTTTATATATATGAAAAATGTTCATGCATGTGTTTTGTGTGTCAACAGTTCGATAAAGCTGTACAGGACAAAGACAGCAACAGCGAGCCAAACAGGCCTGGCCCTTGATGGTTGATTGGCAAAAAAATGTCAACATTTCTTTGCAGGCATCATTTACGCACAAATCTTTTAGTGAGGCACTGTTCTGACATGAGGGCGGGAGAGCCCAGGTTTATGTAACTGTACTATTTTTGAATGCAACCATACATCCAGGAGCTGTCTGCTGTACAGTACAGGTTGTGTTAAAGTGGACTGTGTCAACAAATGCTTCAGTGTTCAGTGCTTTTCAATGGGCACCAGTGAACAAAATTAAGGATAAATTTACCTCTCGCTCTATACATGTAGATATTAATATATTTCTAAGTCACAAATTAAGTAAAGACTCTCTGACGCCGTTTGAATTTGTCTTTCACACTTCCTCTGAACTCCACCGGACAACTGTACACACACGTACACATACTGTAATGCATGGTCTCCCGCACATACACATATGTACATACATAATTAGGCCCTATTGAAATGCCTTCCTGTGTTCCCTTTGTGTGCAGAGTGATTTTTCCATGGAGTCCCTCATCACTTTAACATGAGGTTTTGCCACTGATCAGCCCCAGTCAAAAAATCTCAGCTAAACATACAAGAACGGAGAGAGAAAGTAAAGTGAGCTAAAGCTGAGAATCAAGATGGTTAACAGGTCTAATCAGACAGCAAGTCTGTACACAGGGCAAGCATTGACCTGCACAGCAGACCAAAGAGATACTATTTACCACTTTCTTAAAGGAAAAAATGTAACAAAATGCAAAACTTTGTTTATAGTTAATTCATAGTTTAGAAACTCTATACAAATAATGCTTTGTACACACACACGCACACACACACACACACACACACATAGAAAACTAGATATAGTTAGGTTTAGGGGATTAAATATAGTGTACAGTATAAAAACCATTACACCTATAAAGAGTCCCTGTAAACCATATACACTAATATGTGTGTGTTCTTAATGCAATGCAAATATTACAATTAACATTCAATAAAGGTTGGTTTAAAGCACTTAATCAATTACATGACCCCTAACTTTTGAATGAAACTTTTGAAAAGAAAATAGTTTGTGTAACATCATCCTGACACACAGTAATCTAATACACTTCACACACAGATATCTGATATACTAGAAGCGTACATTCTGTACTTGAACATATTAGAAGTGTACAGTATATATTTTTTAGGATTTCCTCCCTAATTTGTACTTCTCACGAAAGAATGAGAAAAGGTGGAGAGGGTTTGGTATTGCTGGAGGCTTCTCATTCATCAGAAAGGTGCTGTAATCCACTAATACATCCTATCTTAACTTACATTCCTCAGCTCTTCCCTGAGGCCAGATCTATCATGCAAAACCATCTATACATTTACAAGACCTAATAAATTACAAACAACAAATAAGGAATCATTTGATCGTCATATCTTTAAATCATGCGCCAAACTAATAATATAGTTATTAATTTACGAATAACATTGGCGTTCCTGCAATTAATTGGATTTATCTTCAAATGACTACTACAGACAAAATTCAAACCCTGCAGAAATACCTGGGCATTGGCAGTTCACTTGCATCAATGAACTCAAAACCGCTTTTTTGGACTAGAATGAATCAATATAAGCATCAGGACATTGAAATGGCAAGCACTTTTGACACGATAGCAGGTAAGATAAAGCTGGTTGCCTCAAATAGGAGGGTCGTGTGAAGTTTGACCTCTTGTTTCTTTGCAGGCCTCAGCAGGAATGTACTACAGTATCTACCAAGCTTTGGATAAGGAAAAGTGCTTTTGTGCTTTTCTCAGGACATGTGACCCACTGCAGCCTCTGTATTCAGCTTTCAGCATATCTTTTTGCTTGTAAGTCTGATTGTATGATAAAGAAACGGAAACGCGGCGAGATACACGTTTGTACCTGGAAAGGAATGAATGTGTTTGGCTGTGTTCACACAGTCAGTTTGGGATCGACAAACGTTTTAATGAACATGCGTGACTCTCAAACTGTTCTGTCCATTCGGTTCGCTTTCTGAACCTGAAGCGAGTGTGAACGCACCGTATTCACTGCTTAAACTGTATTTTTCTGCTACATGAACGCAGTGTGCATGTGTGTCAAAAAAAGATTAGTCCTTCGCAATTTTTCCGTCTTTTCGACTTCTGTTAAATCTGTATCAGAAGCTCAGAGCTGCAGTCAGCACACAGTGTACACTGTACCTTCAAGCTGTGCCTGGGGAGCATGAAAACCGGCTCTGGCCTGAATAAGGACTTTACCTCACTGAGAGAGGTAAGCTGATACTAAACGCTACAACTAACAATGCCGTGATCTTTTTCTAACTCTCACGGGTCAAATAGGATTAGCATCTGCCTCAATGCTGGAACAAAAACAAGCATTTAAAGTCTTTGAGTGCCAGTTAGCATGATGCCGGGCCGGGACTGGCTTCATCTGTGGGAGCTGAAGTCACACTGCAGTCTCATGGCGTGACTAGCGCTTGTATTTAGAGTTGAAGTGTGCAATTTGTACACTGTTAGTGTCGCCCAAAACTGTACCATGAAATCAAACTTTCCCAATTTTGTCAACATTGTGGACAATACCACTATGAATGTATATAGTTTACGAATGTAAAAACAGTCAATAGTGACTGCACACTGACTTTTAGTGAAGTGTCCAATTTTTTGAAAGCTGTAGGTGTTCATATCCTAGCTTACAGTATATGCAGAGACAATCATATACAGGTAATAATAGGAATGGAATGAAAAAAAATTGTGATTTTATGTTTTTTTAGGGTCAAGTGACTTTTGTGCTTGTTTAAATTAGGCCTTCATGTTCCAGCTTATAAATATAATAATACGTTATTTTATGTATGTATGGCATGTTAGGATAGGACAATATTTGGCCAAGAATATGAGGGTGCAAAAAAATATTCATTTTAAAAAGCTCTCCGAATAAAGTTCTTAGCAATGCATATTACTAATTAAAATGAAGTTTTGATATATTTACGGTAAGAAAGTTACAAAATATCTTTATGGAACTTGACCTTTACTTAATATCCTAATGATTTTTTGCAGAAAAGACAAATTGATGATTTTGACTCATACAGTGTATTGTTGGCTATTACTACAAATATACCTGTGCTACTTATGACTGGTTTTGTGCTTCGGGGTGGCATATGTATTTGTTTATTTTGAATCAAATAATAATAACCCCATAATAACTCCATTTCCCAGTTCAATTAATTTCTTGCCCTATATTATCTGTCCCACTGAAAATACATGAATACATGAAAAGAATCACTCAAAATTCATAAAAACGACACGGCGTTGTCTGTTGATTTTTACTGTGGGAGTATACCTGTAGATGACACCGTGTTGATGCAGGAACATAAGCGCAGATGTGACCTCAGCTGCGTAGAAACGGGAACGAGCTTCATCAAACTTCCGTGAGCGCTGGATCTGAAACATCAGGTCTCCTCCGTTCACATACTCCATAACAAAGAACAACCGATCCTAGAGAAACAGAAAGAATAAAAAAGAAGACAAAAAGACAGAGTTGATTTTCAAAGAACGGACCCCACACCCAGTAATAGCGTGATTTAAAATCATCTTTAGTTTCACTGTCAATCCTCTTGTAGTTTTATGTTACATTTGTCCAGATAACAGCACTGCACGTGACAACACAATCAACAGAGCTGACGAATTTGCTAACTTGGTTAACTTTCTAATTACACTTCCTGACACCATAGGGAACATTTCTTGTAACTAATCAGGAAATAAGAAAGCAACGTTTGGGATGTTTGTGTTCCTATTTTATGAATTTGGAAAAGGCATATTAATATAAAAACTGTATAAACAGCCTATCATAGTCCATTGTTCTTTATACACATCACTTATGATCAGGAAGTGGAGATCTTTTATAGAGGCCCCAATTCAACAACAACAAAAAAATCAGTAAAGCGACACAAAATCCTTGTGTAAAAAAGGTGTTAAAAGGTTTAACATTGACCCGGCTATAAACCGTACATAGTACACATTTTTTTAAAATATCTATTTTAATTGTTACATATTAGGCAATGCATTCTCTGATATGCATTGATTTCCAATTCCTGCAGCATCAAAGAACCCCACATCAAAATGGTCCACCTTCTTGTTGGGCCATGGCCATTTTTTACACCAGAAATACCGCTGATTCATGGGTCCAAAAGGTTCCAGTTTGGTCTCTCATCCTCCCACAAATAAAGCACACAGCAAAGGTTAAAGGATTATAAAAAAAAAACAAAAAATGAATACTACAGACTCAACTACCTTAACTCTTTTTTTTTCAATTTACTATTTTAACATTACTCACACTTAGTGTTTGTTTTTTCATTGTAGAAATTTAGCATGACTTGGATCCTCTGCGGTGAATGGGTGCCATCAGAACGAGAGTACAAACACATGATGGAAACACATGATCCACACGACTCAACAATCAATCAAAGCTACATGTTTGTAAACAAATTCAGAAATAAGATGTTTTTCACATGTTTTTCACTTTTGCTTCCAGCTAAAATATGAGTTATCTTGCTTTCATCAGTGAAAAAGTCATCTTTAGGAGAATTAAGGGAGAAATTTGCACAGGTAATGCCCCAGTTACAAGTAAAAAATTAAGCATTTTGATGTGAGAGGGGATGAACCTTTTCACTGGAAGAAGCGTTACTATGGATACGATGGTTTACAGTTAAAAGACCTTAAGGATGCATTTGTTTGTTGCAAACATGCAGCTTGTCATTCGACAAGGCATTAAGGGATGCACACATCATTCTCATTAACCTTTAAAAAGTCTTTAAAATGTAAAACCATATATCACAGCATGCCATAAGCTCTCTTTAAGAATTTGAACGAAACCCTATGTATGAAAGGTCTTTTTTATTTTTGCAATAATATTAAGCATTATGCAGAAAAATCAACTGAATGGTACTAAATGAATCAGGATATAGGTATATTAATAGATGTTAATTGCGAAGTCTTGTTGGTCTTTAACGCAGTGTACGTAATGGAAGTGCTGCCAGAAATATCACACTGGCATACTCCACTTTCCCTGGCTGACAAAAATTGTTTTAAGACTTCTGATGAACAAAGTTCCCTTATGCAAGTATACAAAAGCCCACTTCTGTGTACTTTGTTCTGTATTCAGATAGGAGGAATTTAAACAGGATGCTTAAATAGTTTGTGTAAATGTGCCAAGAAATCTGAAGGAGGCCCACCCAATCCAATATGAACAAACATTTCCTGCCCCTAATTAGAAATGAACAAATAGTTTCTTCCGTTTGGGTAGGACCACAAGACAGCAGCTCTGATTGGAAGATAGCGGACACAGCACTGCCCCGTTGGCGTTACTCAAAACTACATCTGCTTTCACTGCGAAAAAAGAGTTTTTGTCTAGTTTCCAGCCAAAATATCAAAAAATCTTAAATAAAGAAGGATTTTGTAGACAAGAAAAAGGATAGTCTTGTTTTAGGAAAAAAATTAAGTGAGTTTTTGCTTGGAACAATCAAAAAAAGCAAACAAGACAAAACATTTTTTGCAGTGTTTGCTAGCTTACAAGACGTCTGAAATCTTTCTGTCATGAATTCAGAAAAGTACAGTGTATCATTACATCTGGAATTACAGTGTGTGTGTGTGTGTGTGTGTGTGTGTGTGTGTACTATGCTGGGCAGTTTTCTATCATGCTATAACAGACGGGTGGTGTAAGGAAACGTCTGTTTAGTCTCATCCATGCTTATATAACATGTTATGAAAGACATTTTCAATGGCTTATTTTCTAAAGACTGCAGGTGCAGGACGCTTCTGACAAACCGGCGCTGAAAACACAAAACAGACATACAGCACACAAGCACGATAAGACCTGTAATCTGCATTAGCGAAAGCCTATAGATGTAGACATTCACAACTCAACAACTTCACCAAATCCGTGGGATTAAAATTGTACTGTACGTTCTGCGCTACTACTTACTGTGTGGCAATAGCGTTTAGCTAAATAAGTATGCTTAATCATTGTTATTCAGCAGCCGTGCATTAAACTGTGACAATAATGATCTTTAACATTTTGCAAAAAAAAAAAAAAAAAAATACCAGAGAATACTATGACAATAAAGTTCAAATATTTTGAAAATAAAGTTTTATGAGAATATGAGAAATATGAGTGGATGAAAAAAACAGTATAGCCTAATTTTATGAAATGAATATTGTAATCTGCAAGATGTCTGATTTACATACAGTGATCTGTCGCGCTACATTAAAGAGTGTGAAAAACACTTTGCAAGACATATTGCTTGTATTTTGCTATAAAACTGACGGTGCTGACATTTGCATATAGGCTATACTCTCAAATCTGGGAATATTCTTAGGTGTTTCTTTAACATGGCACTAAATGACTTTTTCATCAAACAATCCTGAAAAAAAAAAAATATATATATATATATATATATATATATATATATATATATATATATATATATGTGTGTGTGTGTATGTGTGTGTGTGTGTGTGTGTGTGTGTGTGTGTGTGTGTGTGTAAAAATAAGATACGAGAGGCTGTAAATTTACTCTAAATTGCTCTTTAGACTGAGCCTTAGTGTAAAAGCTTTACTTAAAAAAATCTTTCTAAATCCTCTTTTTATTCCGCCCATTCAGAGAAAGGTTTCTGGTACTTTACTGTGTCTCAGGGTTAAGGCAAGACAGCTGTAGAAAAATCTAGACATTCAAAACAAGCTTTCCATGTCTGAAAAGGTTTTTATAATGACATTTAATTGTGTGCACATTTAACAAAAAAACATATATATTCACAGCCATGGAGAGCAATAGGGATAAAAAAAGAGAAAAAAATGAAAAAGAGCAAAAGAAGGATGATGAAAGAAGGAGAGATGTTATTGTGCATAGAAGAAATTTGAGCTTAGGTTTGGCTGCACTGCCATATTGTTCAGAGTTTTGAGAGTAAATTCAACTCATCAATCTACTCTGGAAAAAGAAAGAGGGAAATGAACTAGAGACATGCAAGGGGTGGGGGGTTTAGGGGAGAGAAAATGAGACTCAAATCAAATTTTCCTTCTTTTTGGATAGAGAGAGTTCTCCTCATACAGAGTCAGAGGGCAAAAACCTCACATATAAGAAAACAACAAATCATGAAAACAGAGTGATCTGAAAGCGCATGTCTTCTCATTATACTCTAATAAAGACAAATTAGATATTAAAGAAAGAGATCTTCAGGAAAAGGAATGTGATGCAATCTAAATCTCTGGCCTATGTTCTTCTCAGTAATTATTTACAACTGCACTGAAAAGTAAAACATTAGGGCAAAGGTTCACTGAACTTACACGAGTCTAGATGGCTCCACAGTAGCAGAGGAAAGCGCACAAGGGCTTCTGGGCTGCTACAGTACTGAGCTGTGATAATGACCTCATCTGTGGCTGTTCTCAGCTGGGAGTGAAGAACACACTCCTGTCACACTAGCAGACTGAGCGTAACTGTAACAAACCAACCTGTGACAAGTCAGGACAGAACCAATTTTCTAACTCAAAAAAAAAAAAAAAAAAAAAAAGAACATTTGTTCATTTGAAATAAATTAACATTTATTGATGTTGAATACATTATATTAAAGGTTTTTAATTTTTAATAATAAAGATTTATTTTGACTATGAACAATAACAGAGATAATTTAATATAATGGACTAGAATAGAATTGAAAAGAACAGAACAGAATATATGTATTTACTAATAATAAAAAAGATAGAGTTATTTTTAGTTTTTAATATAATCATAAAATGTAATAGCAGTCATTACAAGCAACAGGCTAGAATGATAAATGCGTATTTAAAAACATTTTAATAATCCATGTTAAAATAGTTGATCTTTATTTAGAATTAATAACAGTATATTTAAATTCTTTATTTTATTTTTTTCAATCAGATTTAGTCTTTTTATTATTGTTTTATTATATTTATTATCAATTATTATAATTGTATTATTTAATTTATTCATGACCAATAGGCCAGAAGTCTTTAATTCATTTTTATTTTATTTATTATTGAAACTTACTTATATTAAAAAAAACATTTCAGTATAATACGTATCTTAAAATATATAAAGTGACATAAGTGCGAGCAGATGACAAAAGAGCTTTTTTTGGATGAACAAGTACTTTTTTTTGGACGAACAACTAACTGTTGTTTATCTGCAGGTTGAAAGTCCTAGTGAATGGCTCCAGCGCGAGCTAACCCTCTGGCCCTCCTTCTTTCTCCCTCTCTATGCTTCCCAGGCAATCATTCAGACTTCACATGTTCCATAATCCTGCTCATGGCCCTTCTTTAGGGCCCTTTCTTTTCGGCTATTTTCTATCTACAGGAGCATGCATGCCCGTGGTCCCAACAGGCCTCATCAGAAACAGTTGTGTAATGTTATTTACATTTCTGCAGTGTAATTACAGTTGATAAGAATATGGCTGTGATCCCAAAGCTGATTAAAACCAGAGGCAGCAGTTCAAAAAGAGTACACAACTCCTCTTTCCCCCCAAATCAAGTCTTCCTTTTTTTTTTCTGCCCCTTTCCAGCACTACTACTGCCTCCAACCCTTCGTTTTTGCATCTCTTGTAATGTACTCTGTGTGTGTGTTTGTGTGTGTGTGTGTCTGTTCTCAGATGTGGGTAAATAAGAATAAAAGGGGAGATAGAGAGGGGGCGGAAAAAAGAGAAATGAGGACACAAGATATCACTGTGAGTGTAACTGGGACATGGGCGGGGAAGCTGAACAAGAGACGGAAAGAAGTGAAAGTGCAAAATAGAGAAGGACGGGAAAAAGAGACAGAAGATGAGAGTGATAAAAGCGTGGGTGAAAAGGATGTTAGAGTCTTTAATGAGCACAACTCATTGACAGAACGAGTACCACTCTAACTCAGCTTCCCTATCTGTAAATACAGTTGAGTGCAGAAGTTTGGGCACCCCTCTGGTGATTAAACGAAATTCTAAGAAGTTAACTTACTGGACGTATTTCAGCCGTTTTTAATTCACAGGCTGGTGTATTTTTACTTAGAAATAAAAACAGGCCTTTTTTTAGGATCCCAAACCACTTTGAACTGCTAAAGGTTTCATAACTTCAACTGACCTTTTTATACAGTTCCACACAACTAAACAGACTGTCACCTAAAATTACATGACCACACATGATCTAAAAACACATTAGCCATCAGAAAGAGACCGCACTGCCACCTCTTGGACAGCGTCTGTTATTAGCAGCGAAATCCTGATAAAGTCGTGTGTGGCTCTGCCATCTGCTGGATTATGAGAAAACACTGAGATTTTTACACCATACACATGATTAATAGGGTAAAAATAAATGCATGTTATGAGAAAATAGAAGTGTATTTTTTACCTCGCATACATATTTACCTGTTGTTGGGGACTCCCAAAACCAAAATATGAACTATAATAGGGGCACTTGACATTTTTAATGGTAGTGTCTGTAAACATTAACAGTAGCCTTGTCAAATAAATCCATTTATTGTTATTCATGATATCTAATGCATTAACTAAACTTTATTGTAGACTAAGCAATATTGAAAATATTATTCTAATAGGTTTTTTTTTTGCTAGTTTACTCACATGCAGTTAATGCATGGATTCAGAAAACTTGAATTATTGCATAGAGCTATAATGAATCAATGCATGAAGATGAGTTTTGGAACTTGATGGTATAAATTCATACACGTATAATGTGCGGACAATGTGTGACAATCTTTTTTCGTGGGTAGAAAGAAAGCAATGGAATGACAAAACGGTAGATCTACAGCGCTTAACCTTGAGTCTGGATTAGCGAGAAATCAGATATTGGTTTAGCGGCTGCTTTACCTTCGTCTGGAAGCAGCAGAACAGCTGGGTCAGATAGGGATGTTTTCTAGCCAGAGCTAGAATGCGTTTCTCCGTCAAAGTGCAGTCCACATCATCATCTTGAAGGATGACGTCTTTCTTCAATACTTTCACGGCGTAAACTTCATCTGTGCCTTTCAGCTCTGCCAGCATCACCTACGGGACGGAAAGGGCAAGGTGAAGACGTTGATTCACAAACCGAATCTGAAAAGTACAGATTCGTTAAAAACGCTTGCCTTGCCGAAGCTGCCTTTGCCCAGCACTTTGATGAAAGAGAAGTCGGTGAGACTCATCCTCTTCGTCTGGACTGTCTTCACATCTCCGTTCTCCCGGCCCTCGGTCGCTGTGCTCTGAATGCCGCTGCTTGCGGAGGAGGAGGAAGACTTGTGCTCCTGGCCGAATGAAAGGGCCTTACGGATGCTCTCCAGTTCTGCGAGCTCCGCTATAAATACACAAACATAAACATTAGCCTTAAAGGAATAATTCTTTCAAAAATGGCAATTCTGCCATTTACTCACAATCTAAACCTGTATGAATGTATTACTTTCTTCCATAAAATGCAAAAGGAGAAATTAAATTAAAAAAGAAATGAAATTGCATTATAAAAATGCTGTTTCTTGCACAAAATCACCTTTTCTAAGTGAATCTGAGAAGAATTAATTGAAATAGGAATATATTTGAAATTACAGTTGAAAGAGGATCAAGCACAGTCTACAAAATTTCTCCTCTTGTGTTCCACATGAGAAGAAAATCTTATAGGTTTACATATAGATTTTTTCTAAGGCATACTTAGAAATAAAATGGCCTGACAGAACTGTGGCCTAATCCTGATTTAGGCTAAGGCCTGTCTGTGAAAACAGGATCTAAGCGTGCAAATATATTATAAATATGCAGCAATGATTGCAGCGAGTGTGAAAGTGTGTGTAGTTTTGTACCTTGGTCACAAGGTGAAGTTGGAGCTGATTTGCATCGGTCAGATTCCTCTGATGTTGGGGCTTCTGTCGTGGGCTGCTGAGGGTCCTGCCCTGGAGTCAACTAAAGAGAGAACATTTTTAATATCATTGCTAATGTTTTTAATATTTTAATGCCTTTCTCACCTAATCCTTTTACATCATTGTCACTGACCTCATTTTACAGCATCGTTATTTAAAGCAATCATACTTAACCCCCCCCGCTTATAATGTGCCCTATTATAATGTGCTTTACTCATGTTATACTAGCAACAGTATTTCGTAACTCAGTTTTTTTGTGTGCTGTAGATTATTACATCAACCCAAGGTCCAATCCGGCCTCCCCACATTCCTCAGATATTTAGACCTCTCACCTTTTTCCTGCGCTGGGTGCTGTTGGATATCTTATCTGGCGTCACCCCGAGATCAGAGAGCACTTTAGCGATTTTTCTGGCATCGACACCACAGCTAGGAGCTACATTACTTTCACAGCGCCGATGGACATTCATTTTACATGCTGGAGACAGGCGAGAAAACAGAAATGAATACACGGCATTAGCAACATGTACTTGAACAAAGTTATTCTTCACGAAACTGACCTTTGCACTGCAGGCCTTGCCGCATCAGTCCCCAAAGTAAGGAGCCGCAGTGGTCACAGAAGGTGGGGACTTTGTAATTATGAATGCTGAACATGTGTGGAATGTTTACACTGAAGCGCTGAGAGCCAACCTGTAAAAACAAAACATCATTCATGCCACAGTACCCACAATGATGAGGAAATACTGCAGGTTTTAGCAGTTTTAGGTGCATGAGGCTCAGTGTTAACTAAAAGTGTAAAAATTTGTATTAATTATTAGTTACTGTAAGTATTTGTTTGTTAGATCATTTATATAAAGTTTACAATAAATAGTAGATGGAAAAAACGAAAACTTAATGTATGGTAAATTTAAAAAATGATGATTTGGCAAATAACTGCATAAATATTTGATATCTTTTACATTTTCTGAAATTTAATTTTAAGTCCACGTGATCTTCCTACAGTACACATATAAAATGTTGGCACATTATCTTATTATGTTTAACTATGTGTGGTGTCCCAGAGTTAAAATAACTACATTTTAACAAAAGTGTAAGTAAAAATGACAAAAAAGGAAAAAGCAGCGTTGAAAAATTTGCTGATGCTGATATCATGCTGTAAAAAGTAGGTCCGTATTTCTCACATTATTTTCTGTCGTAAAATTTTTGAACATACTGGCAGATGTATTAGGTCATAATGTGTAGTCGCATACAACAGAAACTAATACAAGTATGCAAACTCAAACATATATATCAAGATAACATAACATATATATTTAGAACTGACCTCTTCAGGAGTGTCTTCTTGTTTCTTCAAGCCAGCGCATTTTGTTATAATGAGTTCATGGCATCTCTTATGGACCACGCAGGTGCACACTGAGAGATTTGGGGAAACAAGTTTACGTTTCATGATAATTAAAAAAGCACATATATATATCTATCATCGAATGAGGATTATAGTTAAATACATATCATAGTACATAAGCAGAGTCTTACTCACCCTGACACTGATACCCCTGTTTCCCCAATACACCCCTGCAGAACCAGAGTGAAATAAATGTGTTAGACAACTCTGGCATTCAGCAAGATTCTGCAGTTCTGTTTCTGACCAGCAGGGGGCGGGTTGCGTTACAACAAACACTGACTGCATCTATAGCTGATTGTGTCAACGGCAACAAGCTGCATTGTGTGGAGGCACACAGATGCACTATTCACCAGGTATGCAAATAGTTAGACCTAACAGTTATTACTCTACAGGGAGGAACTGTTTGCAGAGATAAAAATAAGCATCTGTCTAATTTATGAATGCATTCCTTTAGGCCCTCCGCACAAGCACAAAGAACGGTCGATCTAATTTGCTTTCATTATTAATATTCATTACAAAATCTCTTCTTGGAACCAAGAGGAGTGTTTGTGATTAGCATCAGGTGTCATCACACATTCACTTGGAAAATAACTTATATGTCTGAAAGGGATCTTATTACTTGATTGACGTTGCTGTTGTGAATGAAATAAAGGACGACAGGTCCTACCAGATGAAATCTCTGCAGTGGGAGCAGTAAGTGGGCTGTCTCAGGTAGGTGGCCATGAACTTGTGACCGTTGACCTGATGGACGCGCCTCCGGACCGCTCCCTGACGTTTGCGCGGACGCATCCGCTCACGGAACACTCTTTCTTCATTTTCATTGGATGATGCAGCTGCAGAGTAAAACGCCATTGAAATATTTAAATGTTAATATATAAAATATTGAAAGTATATATACAGTGGTAAGAAAAAAGTGTGTGGTTTTTTTTTTATTTTGTTGCATGTTTGTCACACTTTGATGTTTCAGATCATGAAACTCATTTAAATATTAAACAAAGATAGCGCAAGTAAACACAACATGCAGTTTTTATTATGAAGGCAAAACAGTCTTTTCTTGTCAGTCCACAGAGTATTTTCCCGAGGGTCTTGGGTGTCATAAAGATGTTTTTTTGGCAAAACTTAGTTGAGCCTTTATGTTCTTTTTGCTCAACAGCGGTTTTCACCATGAAGGCCATTTCCGTCCAGTCTCTTTCTTATGGTGGAATCATGAACACAGACCTTAACTGAGTTCTTTTGAATGTTGTTGTGAGGTCTTTATTGGCTATTGGATGAATCGTCACTGCGCTCTTTTGGTAATTTTGGTCAGTCAGCCACTCCTGGGAAGGTTCACCGCTGTTCCATGTTTTTCGTCATTTATGGATAATGGCTCTCACTGTGGTCTTTACGCTTTAGAAATGGCCTTATAACCTTATCAAGACTGATAGATCTCAGTTAATTTCTTTCTCGTTCGTCCCTGAATTTCTTTGGATCTCAACATGAAGTGTAGCTATTGAGGATCTTTTGGTCTACTTTACTTTGTCAGGCAGGTCCTATTTAAGTAATCTCTTGATATATACACATACATACATACATACATACATACATACATACATAAATACACAAGTGACACACTCTCAAAAATGACTGATACATATACATATGTTGCATATCAGCCAACACAAACACTTTCTACAGTGAACACATATCCACACACTCTCGTACAGTAGGACTTCGGTCAGTCACAAACTCCAAACAGGTCAGTCCTCAAGAAGCCTCATGATCTAACGTCAACCCAGCCAGCAGAGAGAGTGAACAAACACATCATTGATTCTCAAGCAACTCTTCCCCTTTACTTTCCCCCTTTGAGGGCTGCAGTAATTGCGTATGCTGTGCGTTGATCATAAGAGAAACTGGCGGGACCGAGGACCACCTGACCAGCCATGTGACCCACCACCATGGCTCCATGCATTCCAGCAGTCAGGTGATGCCTTTCGGGGGGACAGTGTTCCTTCATCACACAAACAACTGTGAAATTGCGTTCACATCACTACGTGTGTTGTGGCATTGCCCATAATGTCCGTCAATGAGAGAGAGAGAGAGGTTTTCTTAGAGGAGAGTATAGACTCTAACAACTTTCTCCCTCTTGTTTTGCTCCAATAAACTTGCCATCCAACTCCTCCCACACTTCTTGTCTTTCAATACAGCAGCGTATGTGTGGGCTGCATTATTTTAATGCTGTCTGTAAGGGGAGCTGCTGCAGAGGTGTGATTACAGCTAAGGATCCCCGTAGGGTGGCACGCAGCCCCCATAGAGCGACTAGGCTCGGTACAATTACCACTGCGAGGTTCCTGGGGGACGTTCGGTGAGCGTGTGTATCTGCGTTCTGTCTCATGTCAGGGTGTTTCTAGGGCAAGTTGTGTGTCTCTGTGTGTTGTCTGATATCAGAGCATCCTGTCTTCTGCAGCGGGCAGCTGCTCAGGAGAACAGCGTGGCAGCTAAAAGGGCCATTAGTGGGATAGATGTGCTTACATAATACATTATCCATCTGCTCAAAAAGCAGGGCTTAACCAGAACGCACCTATACCTCCCAGCACAACACAGTTCACCTTAGAGTACCAACGCACATACACACAGACAGGGGAAGACATGACACCAGAGGAGTTCATCCTGTCTGCATTCGCTTTATAGATCTAGTCAGAGCAGTCGCCATATTTAATAACCTGAATTGATAGCTTTGTTTTAAAATCTGACCAACTAGACAGCATTTTAAGGCATCGTAGGGCCAATATAAAGGCAGTAAAGTGAGGTTAAGGCATTATTAGCACATCTATAGTAGCCTATCTTTTACAGAGAACGCAAACCTAGCATAGACAGTAACAATCTAGCAGGCAAAAATTCAGCCAAAACTGTAGACAAAGTAAAAGATTTTGCTCTCTCTTCCCGTTTAAAAAACAGTTTTTAATATAACTCAGATTTAATATAACTCTGAATCATTATACACCTAGGATGCTTCCAAAGTAAGTAAAACACATCACACTGTTAGCTTAGCAGTAAGCTAACTTAAACTCTATTTGTTCTGTACAATGTTTTTGCCTGTGTGTCTTCGCAGATAATATGTGTTCTTTCCAAGATTTTCCAGTATGGAGTTTTGATAATTACAAAAATATTGACATGAGAGAACTTTAAGGGGGTATGACACATTGAAGCCAACTTTGTTGCTTGTGTCAAAGTAAATATGCTGTGCACTCTGAGTAAGCTCTGTATGGAGATTCCTGGATCTCGTTTATGTTTCGGTTTGTTATTAATCCAGGCACAAACACACACATTGTTATCTGTACAATAGTTGGCAGATAAGGATGGTTTCAATGGTCGGGGCTAAAATCTAAAGATAAGGTGCAGAGAGGTGCAAGTGGCTAATGCCATACTATTTACTGCTAACAAATGTATATGCTAATATAATATATATATATATATATATATATATATATATATATATATATATATATATATATATATATATATATATATATATATATATATATATATATATTATATATAAAATATAAATCTAAGGTTCTTAAAATAAAAATAAAATTAGTGCTGTCAAACAATCACTTCCAAAATAAAAGTTTTTGTTCATGTAATATGTATATATAAATACACACATGCATGTATGTATTTAAGAAAAAAACTATTTGTATATGGTTTAAATTATATGAATATAAATATGTACATGTAAATACATTTAATATTTTTTTAAATATATACTGTATATATTTGTATATATGTGTGGGTATTTCTTTATATATGATAAATAAACATTATGTAAACTTTTATTTTGGATGTGATTAATCATAATTAATCAAATCATGCAGACAGTCCTTTTACAGTAATTGCTAAATGTCAAGAAATATGTAAAGAAAGAAAGAGAAAGGAGTACAGTACACATACTCACACTTTTACAATCATTATCTATCTCATTCAAGTCTGATGACATGCAGCAGGTGAGAACGCATGAACACGTTCCCTAGTGACTGTGTCCATGGTGATCAGGGACGACTGCATGTGCGCTTCACCAAACCACGGTCACTCCCTTCTATACGCACACACTCATCCTTCTACGCCTCTTACGATTGCTCTTTTTTTGTTTGTGTATATTTCGTCCACTGTTCTCCTGATTGGCTTATAGAAGGCTGAGCTGATGAGAGTTTGAACCGAACGGCTGTGTTCGCCCACGGTCAGACAGCCAAGAGGAGCTCGGGGCAGCCTCCTCCCACGCCGATGCCACTTCAGCCCCAGACACGCCACCCACAAGCACTCTCCAATCCAGCCAGAGCACAGCATGGGACCAATTAAAATGGCATCAATCAGAAAAAGAGAGGCATAGAAAGAGAGAGATTGCAAATCTATTATTGCCCGATGACAGTCGGTTCCATAACTTCAGGTTGATCAGTGACTGACAGATCATCCCAGGTAAAATTGAAAAAGTTTGGAGATTGATAGCACCCTGCGGGTACACGCTGGTAAAATCTAGTCATGATTTGGAGTCCAGCTGGTGGCATGCTGGTATTTAGCTATTTAGGTTATTAAGGTAACTGCCTTACATCACACACTGTAATGTAATATATATATATTAATACATTAATATATTAATACTAATAAAACTGATTGAGTATTTATTTTCATTTGCAAATATTAATTTCTGAGTGGAAATTGTTTATACCCTTTTTTTTCTTTCAGCGAGATCTTGGCCATTCAGAGTTATTACAAATTAATCACGGTGAAATCTAATTTACATTAAACACATTTACGTAGCCTGCATACGTAATTAATCGGCACAAATTGCAAAAGCTATAATCTGTTATGAAATCATCTGGACTCGGTCAGATTAAGTGAAGAGAAAGCACTGTTTCGCACTGTGCTCGTAAATGTAACGTTACATAAAGTGTGCGCAGTTTGCTTATGCTGCTACATAAAAATATATATACAGTGAAAATAAAGTACGTTCATAAATAGATTGTGTGTTAATCTATTATTTCTGTTTAGTTCAGTGCACAACTGACAGCAAGAAATGTACTGCTACTGCACTTGCAGCTACTCTTTGTGAATAGAATAGCCTGTTAGCAGCTAAATAATTACACTAAGAAATGCTTAGGACTTCAGTCATGTGTAATTCTCACAAACATCAACTGCAACACAGCACACAGTACATCGAGCGTTTTAGGTCAGTACTTTTTTTGGGAGACGGGGAGATTTATGCTTTTATCGATAAAAGATGTATTAAATTGTTCTGAAGTGGAAGTAAATACGTTTATAATACAAATTTCTGTTTCACATAAAAAAACATTTGAAACTTTTTATTAAAAAACAGGATAATGTTTTAAATTACATTAATATTAGTGCTTGGCAATCGCATTCAAACTAAAAGTTTTAATATATGTGCATGTACTGTGTATATTTATTATGCATATATCTGAATGCACACACGTGCATGTGTATATTTAGGAAAAAAATATTATGTTAATATTTAATCTATTTCTATATAATATAAATGATATGCATAGTAAATATACACAGCTGTCAAACACACTTTTATTTTGCAAGGATTCATAGTGATTAATCATTGCCCGGCACAAATTAATTTGTAATTAAATATAAGAATAATGGTAGCACTTTACAACATGGGTATGTGAATAATGATGTACTAATGCCTAAATTTAATTATCTGAAGATGTTAAAAGCTCAAATTATTATTAATGTTAATAATTATTATTAAAATTCATTTTAAAGTCAGCATTTCGTACCCCTTCTTAAAGAGGTAGTTTGATTTAGCTTATATACATGTTAATAAAATACATACTATTAAACATGTATTAAACAGCCGTTATGCATCCATGAATCTGTATGACTCCATTCGTAGTTAAGGATAGCTCTTTGTTAGTTAAAAATTAATTATTGCCTTCCATAATCAGTATGCAATTAATTAGGTATTCATTTAAGGATTAGTACATCATTATTCATGTACCCTTAATAAAAAAGTCCCAAAGCAGCATATTGGAATGATATCTGAAAACTAAAGCAATAACTCCTGAATAAATTACTTTGTAAAGTAAATGTAAATTTTAATAACCTGTAACATATTAATTGTTAATTATTAGTTGATCGAATAGTAAGAAAATCTCTCCAATCCCGAAATTTTGAACAGTTACTTTCAAGGAAAGAAAGAAAGACGGATTCCTTCAGTCATGTAGTTGAGTCACAAGGATGTTGTCAAGCAGTCATGTCTCTGTCGAGCTTGGCAGGTGATATCACAGTCGTATTATGAAGCCGCAGCAGCGTAGTGATCTGAGATGTTATCTAACTAGCCATCTGTCACATGACTATCTCTCTTGCTTTCCAAATTACAAAAACGAGTGCAGATTATTTCTTTGAGGGCCCCTAATCGCATGAAGGCAAATACGTTGAGATCAATCCAACACCAGCATTGAGAGTACAGATGTCATCGCTCGTGATACATCACAAATTGCATACACTTCAGAAACGCGTGTTTCCGAATTTAAACGCTAATGAATCGGAATTCTCTTCACGACGTCAACGTCGCTGTTCAGATTTTGACCTCGTCCACTCTTTCACCCTTTTCTCCATCTTCCTTTCTTTCTTTCTCTCCTGCTCTCAGACCTCTCACCCACTCTATCCATCTATAAGTGTGAGCGCGCAGGCTCGTTTCCATGGCAACCCCCTGCAATCTAAACCATCTCGGTGCCCGGGCAGCCCCGCTGAACAAACACACGCAACGATCCCCTGCTCAACATACAGATTTGGATTTTAGGAAAGAGGGAGGAGCAGGGAAGCTGACAAGAGAAAGAGAAAAAAACCTGGAGGAAAACGGAATAGACGGAGAACATTTAGCGCACTGCGGCTTCAAATACAGAAACTCATTAAGGAAAAGAGAGAGACAGAGAGAGAGAGAGAAAATATAAAATCTAAAAATAGCCAATACCACCTCTCCTAGCAGCTCTGCATACATTTGCATGATAAGCAGTAAAAGGCTGACACTCGCTGAGCGGTGAATACGTGAACCCTGGGAGAAAGTTCAAGTGTAGGATGAACAGGAAGTGGATGGGGATGACCAATCAGAAAGAAGATGGACATAAATGGGGTTAAAGGGGTTTGTTAGGGACAGCTGTGGCAATATTTGTTTTTTGCTGTGAATGTGTTTTACTGTAATGTGTGTGTACAGGAACTGTATAATCCTGATAAGTGTTTCAAAGCATTTACAGCCTTGGACTATATAGCATTTAATACAGAATATACAATAATATATGAACATATTACCGAAAATATGGCAGCATATCAGTTATCGAAGATTTTATTTGATGTTTTTATTGGTATCAGTTTACATAGGATGTATTCATCATTATTAGATATTCATTTGTAAGTCATTTTTCGAAATTTTATTTAGATATTTAGACGGCCACTGACACTAATACAAGCTGAATGCAATCTGAATTAAATTATTTTTTATGTTCACAAAAGATGCATTTATTTGACTATAAAATACTGTAAAAACAGTAATACTGTGAAATATTACTAAATAGTATTGCAATTTAAAATAACAATTTTCTCTTTTAATATATGTTTTAATGTATTTTATTTCAGACCGCTGACATTTCAACAGATCTCAGAGTTACATGAAACTGGTTTACGCTAGTTTGGTGCTCAAAAATATTTATTTATTAGTTTTTTGGCATTTTACCTTTAATTTTATCATAGCTGACAGGACGTAAAGTGTGAGCCGGGACTCAAACCCATGATGTCGATGCAACTTTAAATGTTTTTAAAGTTTCTCATGCTTATCAAGGCTGCATTTATTTGATCAAAAAGCTATCCTTTTGTGAGAACTTATTGCACTTTAGCAATTTTTGATTTTAACATATTTTAACATGTAATTTTCAGAATCATTACACAAATCTTCAGTGTCACATAATCCTTCAGAATTTATTCTAATATGATGATTTATCATCATTTTCTCAAACTGCAATATTTGTTGGGTCTTGTGATAATTTTTTTTTCACAAATGTTGTGTTACAATAAATACTGCTATTCAAAAGTTTGATTATAGTAGTAATGGTTTTTTTCAAAAGAAATTATTTTATTGAGCAAGGATAATGGATAAAAGTTATAATAAAGACTTAATAAAGACTATAATAATAAAAATGTTCTATGTTGAATAAATGCTGTTGCTGAACTATTTATTCACAGAATCAAAAAAAAGGTTACAAAGAAATATTGCACAACACAACAGTTTCAACGCAAATAATAGCGGCATATTAGAATGATTCTGGAACGATCATGTTACACTGAATCCTGTAGTAATGAACATTACCACACACACACACACACACACACACACACACACACACACACACACACACACATATATATATACACACATTTAACAGGCTATTCACACATTTATATATATATATATATATATATATATATATATATATATATATATATATATATTCTTTTTTTTTTTTTTTTTTGCATCTAAACTATCACATGCCGCCATTGTTTTGTGTATGTGTGTCTGTCTGTTAATCCACGGCTCAGTCCCACCTGCTATTTTGAGACAGTAAATCCTGGACAACTGACATGCTGCACCTAACAAACAACGTTGTCACTCTGTAGGCACACACACACACACACACTTCCTGCTTATTCCTTTTTTCAACCTGTGCTGGTTATCCTTTAATATGGTTAAATGTATTGAATAGTGGGATGAGTCAGAAGCCTGAGGAAGGAGGAATACATTTGGCTGATGAGAGGATCACTATAAATAGAGGAGGGTAAAGATAGAAGCACAGCGTCTGTCACCTCTCATCAGAACGGTGAGCTGATAACGGCAAAAGGGACAAACTTACTCAAAGCAGGTGGGAGACAGGATACTTTATTGCTCCCATTTTCTTTTCAATATCTCAGGATTTATGTGTATATAAACACACTCAGGCAGGGGAACAGACAGAAATATATTTCATTTATCCGAATGAAACAGCTGTGACCAGCACTGCTCAGTTCAGAAGACTCTTCGTCTTTACGGCAATGAAAATTTGCGCTATGAATTGGGCTCAACTCACAAAAGAGCGTAGTGGGACGTTGGGTCAGGAAGGTAGGAACATGGGTAATTTTACAGAAAGCAAGGACACCGCAGTGCTTGAGCTATTCTGGTCTGCGTAGCTTGAGGTGCCACTGAAAATAACTCAACTGCCCTTCATATCTAAAGAGAGTCTCTCGTCTGTGTGTGTAAGACTCATTGATTGGATCTGTTTGTTGAAACATGACAACACTCTCTCATCTCTAGGTACCAAAAACTGCTCTCACCTGCTATCGGTGGTATGGTTGCCATCGCAGACAATGCAACAGTTTATGTTAAGGCCAATTCATACTAATTATAGGGATACAACGAATGTTTGGCAACCAGAATCATAAGGCTGAAAATAGCAAAAAAAAAGCTAAATTAGCAAAAAAAAAAAACAAACAATGACATGACGGCATCAAATAGAGGCATGCAATAAATTTAAAACAGTCTGAGAAAGACGCAAACATCTTAAACAGTTAAATAAACCGCATGCACAAACTGTGCCAGGGTTCAAAGTACAAGATCAAATTGTGATCTTTAATATTTTTTATGTTTTAAAAGAAGTCTCTTTTCAGCATGCCTGATTCAAGAAGAGTTTCACAAAAATAGCCCTAAAGATATTTTACTAATATCAAGTTAAATTTTTTGGTATAATTACTGCTAAATTAATTTAAAAAATCTGCTTTTAAATTGTTGTTTTGTAATAAATTTTTTTTTTCTTTAAAAAGCGAGTTTTAGCTATTTAATGCACGCAATAGTAAAAAAAAAAAAGTAAATGGGAAAAACGGTTCTTTATTTTGCCCAGTGTTTAATTTTGTTTGACTTGATCTTAGAATTTAATTTTATTTTGATGCATTCCTACTAATTACATTAACTATCAACACCACAACTGTAATAGCACAGAAAAAACTTTACTGACAGAATCTTAAAAAAAAAAAAGTCACCATCTGAAAAACGATAAAAACAAGAATGAATAAATTCTACTTAAAGGGCTGAAGTATTTAAAGTGGCAGATGATGTAACTGCAGTGCTAATAATAAACAGAAGGTTACAGTGCGTTACACTGGTCTCAATCGTCTCAACAACAACATAATAGCAACAATGCCTGGATCATGAAGTCAGACGTAAAAACAGTGCGACTCCGATTGGTTGAGAAATGAATTGATTCACAGGCTTTTGTGATTCCCTAAAAAAATGAACACTTGAGTAACTTCACTTGTCAAGTTGTTTGTTTTTGATACACTAAAAGAACCTGCTCGCAAGAGTCATTTGCTTGAGAGGAAAACTTCACCAGTCAAGCTGTTTGTTTTTGATTCACTAAATGTATCAGTTCACAAGAGTCATTTTCTGAAGAGTAAATCTTCACTGGCTCGAGCGGTTTGTTTATAACTGGCTCATAAGAGTCATTAGCCTTGTGTTCGGATTTCACTGGTCATGCTGTCCAAGAGTCATTCAGTCAGTGAATTAAACACAATTGGTCGTGCTGCATGTTCTATGCTGAGTGGCACAGTATTTGTAATATGCAGCGCTAGAACCATTTCCGGAAGCAAATATCACTCATCAGTACTTATATACTGACCAGATCTGTTTTTTGTTATTGTTGTTGGGATTTTCATGTGTGTGTCAAATCACGCAACCCAGGCAGGTCAGACGCAGCGGACTACTTTGGATCAATATGAAAGATCGACCAGAAACCAATAGTTGTGTGTGCATACAATCATAGCCAACAAGGCTTTGCTTAGGCCACTGGATACAAACTGGAGGGATGCTGAGCTCTCATTTATGCCCAGAGCAAAGTCGCACATTAGCACTAACTGGCTGTTTGCACGGAGACGCTAGAATTAAGTGATCTCCAGCCAAGCTCATCCTCAGTTTACTGACACCTCTGAAAAGAGGCCTGTGATTAACGCAACATCCAGACAACACAACTATTATTTAGACACAGTGCTTGTATGTCTGTTTGCGACTGTATGTGGATGTGCCTTTGTGTGGGCGCCGTGTAAGTTGTTTGTTGCCCCTTATATTTGTGTTAACGTACACATTTACAGGCCTATTATCACAGCTCATTGATGAATTAAACTAGAGTGTCAAAACACCAATAACACGTTAAATTAAAAGGAGACATGCGTTAGTGAACGCTAAAAATAACGTTGGGTCTTCATTTACTCACCCTTATGTCAATCCAAATCGTCAGGAGTTACTTTTTGTTAAAACTATTTTTCGTAAAAATAAAGCCCCAAAATGAAAAAAAAACATCTTAACAATAGCCCATATGACTCATTAGTTTTGTTCAAAGTTTTTTGAAAGCATTTGATAACTCCTACATATACAGATGCAGTCTTATAAAGGTTTCAAAAGGAGAACCTTTCAGTAAAAAGTAATCAGACTAAATAATTTATTAATCGTCTTAATAACATTTTTCCATAGATTCCATAGAAACCATAGATGAACCACAGTTAAAGTTTAAAAGTGTATAAATAGGGAAATGTTCATTATGGTGACTGTAAGCCTGATTTTTAGCTTCTGATACAAGCATTGCAATATCCAATACGCTGGCTGTAAGAACGTACATCCATCTTGCAGCTATGAGAGGCAGAAAAATTGGTCAGATTTTATTTTTGACTAGAAATAGAAGCCCAGAGGCATTATGAATATGACTTAAGCATCTTATTTGCCTTTTGATGTCACTGACGCCAAACCTTGCAACATGCGCTGATGAAATTCAATACACAGTTTTGAGTTGGTATGAGTACATTATATTTTAAGAATTTTTATTTTTGAGAGAAATGTGCCTTTAAAAAAAGAGACGGTTGTCTGAATTTTGTCTCTATTGTCTGAATTGTGATTGAATTGTTATTCAGTGAAGATTATCTGTCATGATCGTCTCTGCTAATGCATCCAGTCAGTTATAACGTGAGTGGGGAATTAAACAAAGCTGTTTCTGAATCAAATTCCAGCATTGCTGCTTTGAGTCCGCATCATTAGTTTAGCTCAGCTGAAGACAGGTATCTCCCAGCTCCAGCCTCAGGTCTGTGAGTGGGCTCTCAGAACATATGCTCGATACACACCCAGGAAAGAACAGCTTCAGCCCCCGCACGCACACACAGAAGTGTTAAGAGTGGGATTTCCCTAATGGACGCTGCTGCTTTCCACACACACACACACACACACACACACACACACACACACACACATCCTCTCACTCACAAGTATCTTGGTGCAGGCCTTTCTAATAAACTAATGATGCATCACAAAACCAAGAGGATTTCATGAATCTATCAAACGCCCACCATCAGGGCAGACAAACCAGTCCTCTGATCAGTAATATTCAGTTGTCAGGGTTTGCACATAACCACTGTTACATTTATTTATTTATTTTTTGTTTTAGTGACAGTTTTTCTATTTAGCATTTTTCTGAGATTTATACTGATTAAAATGGACAATGAAAAATGACATTTGGTTTAACATAAAATGTTTAAGATTTTGGGTTTGCATAAACATGGACATCATGTTATGATTTGTTTTGGTCAGACTTTATTTTAAGGTCCAATTTAAGATATTACAACCATTAACTGTACCTCAACAAGCTCCTAATTTGCAGTTTACTAATATTTAGTAAAATTAGATTATTAATGTAGAATATGGCCATCGTGCAGAATCTGTACTTTATAAAGAGACAATTAATAATGTTAATAATGGGCAGACAAGTTAAGATACTTATTCTAACTCTTATACCCCTATACTAAAGAGTTACCATTTATGCACCTAACACTGCATTTATTTGATCAACAGTAAAAAGATTAGGAACTAATAATAAAATTCTTAAAATATTTTTACTATATTTTAAAATGTAATCATTCCATTCTGCTGAACTGATGCTCAAGAAGTTGTATTATTTTCAAGAAAAAAAGTATTATCAATTAAAAAAAAAAAAAAAAAAGACATTTACACTACTTCACATTTTTGCAAAAAAAAAAATCATACTGACGCAGAGCTTTTGAATGTATAAAAAACATAACAGCTGACATCACACCCACTACATCTGTCTTTGCTTCTTGTGTTAATTTGCTATGGACTCAAGAGTCTCACCTTCACTGGAAGATCCTGTCAGATCGATGATGACGTACACTTTGCCCTCGGGCTCCAAGTCGATCTGTAGAGAGGAAACAGAGAGAAGCAACCAATCAGAAGAGAGCATCTCAGCACAAAAAGGGAGACAAAGTCACCCAGAAGCACATTATTCACTGACTTTGTGAAGGCGCTTCGTAAACATCTCGTTCAACATCACCTTCACTTTTATCAGCTGCTGTCAAAGTTCACGATCCCAGTAATAGATTCCCTCTGTGAATCTCCCTCTACAGGGATGGGCCCCTAACTTACTTCCTGCTCTCTGCCTCTTTTTGTTGTCTCTAAGGATGGAGGGTGGCAGAGAGTTGGCAGGGAAACTGCTTGGGTTTTATAATTCCTTTTAAAACAATTTCCTGCCAGTGCAGCACATCCCCGAGCGACCCACGCAGACCCCACGCGGGCCCGACGCCTAGCCGAGCTTCGACGCCCACTCGCCATCAGCTCGGCACCAGATCCACAATGTCAGGAAACCACTGCTTAATCTTATTATGCGGAGAGAGAGAGCGAGAACACGGGCCCCGCGGTGCATATGTGGAGGTGGATGGAGGTGTCGAAGAGAGAGATATCGAGCTGCATTCACAGAGCATCTCAAAATAGGAGGCCTGTTTTATTTTTCTCTTCACAGCGATCTAGATCATCGGGGACACGGCGGACCCGGTGCCAGATCAGCACTCCCGGTCTTAGCCTCTTCCTGAACACAGGAATTAGGACACAAGGAACGGCGCAAGCTCATCTGACCCGCTCTGCGGCAGAAACGACTTTGTTCGTCCGGGTTTCAGCCAGTTTCTGCCGCTTTGCCCTGAGTTTAACCTGCTCTCTCAGCTGGAAGGAGGGGGGGAAACAGATTTATTCCTTCCACTCCTGATGAAATCATCAAGTTTTGCTGTACTTTTGTAAATCGACCTTGCTGATTGAACATATCAGACTGGAAATTACAACCAAAAGTCGCTTCGAGATGAAAGTTGCGACTGCAGAGCTGCTGATGATGTCATCTGAAATGCTAACAGGGTGATGACATGTCTGTTATTCGGCCACGAGGCCCCTCCCCCCCACCCCCTCTCTTCCTGTGATGTCATGAGATTCCATTCAAACAGCAGCCTCCTTGAGTGTGTTTGTCTCAGAGGTGCAACGGCCACTAAATTTAGCCGAGGAAGGAAAGGCCACTGCGTGTGTATGTATGTGTGTGTGTGTGTGTGTGTGTGTGTGTGAACGTGCAAGGATGGAGCGGTGTGCTCTGGTCTCCCTGATGACACTCTCCAGGAAACCAGTATCATGCTTTGCTAAACAATGTTGGCAAGACTGCTTTGCTGCCCGTGTGTGTGAGTTCTTGAGCCTGTCCGGCCGTCGCCGGCTCGAAAGCTCTTTTTCAAAGCTGCTGTCATCATACAGGCCCAAGGACAACCTGCAGACGGCAGTCTAGTTATAGCCATTAGCACACACACACACACACACACACACACACACACAAACACACATACACTTTATTTTAAGGTGTCCTTGTTACAGTGGAATTCTATATTTAATTACTGAGTGATATTAATTAACTACATGTACTTACTATATAGTCAGGGTTAGGTTTAGGTGTTTGGGTTAGGCTTAATTGCATGTAATTATGCATATTTTGGGGGGTTTGAAATAGTAAGTTAATGTAACATGCAACAAGGACACCTTAAAATAAAGTGTATATATACACACACACACGCAGGGTGCAATTTGTGAAAAAAGCAGAGGGGGGATACCAGTACTGATGCAATGGCAAAAACTTTTATGTCTTTGGGTGCACAGATGAGCACAGAACACTAGAGTTGCAGCCTCAGAGGAGACAAGAGAACAATGGATTTATTGATTTATTTTCCGTATATTGCTGCTGCCACACATGTAACGTGATTTCTTACCGAGCTGTTTATCTTTACAGACATAACCAACTGTTTTTGTAACATGTGTTTAAAACGTAAACTTGAATGCGTATGAGAACTTAGTTTGGTACTCACATGCTGTGACAGCCGTTTTCTGTCCTTGTGATTTGGATGTATCCACTCAGAAAACCACTTATCAGAAGTTTAAACTCGTATGGTTTAAAATGCATGGTTTAAAATGATTTTGTCGCGATAAACATGATAATCAGAACCAATGTATTTTAGGTATCTCAGTATAACTGGGGCAAATAAGTCTGGATATGCAATTTTATGGCAGACTGAACTGTGAAAACTTAATGGGGCCTGAGATCTCCGATCACCGAAAATGCAGTTAGAGCATAGTACAATTCTATCCCTGTATCAGCATTATAACAAATACAAGTTTGAAATAGAACAGAATATTACGAATGTTTCTTTTTCATTTAAAGTTACTTCTGAAAAAAAATGAGCATATATAGACCTCAGACAGATGTACAGCAGCCTGTCAATCAAAGTCGATCTGTCCCTTTTGAATAATGTACAGCAACACTGCTGCAGAGTGTTAGATCATATTACTTGCAAAGAGAAACTTCCTGCATTGAACTTTTTCTGTGCTGTTTCTCTCTTCCTCATTTTGTAGCATCTCTGAGGCTTGCGCTGTTTTTTTTGCTCCCTTTTTTATAAAAAAATGAAATCTTATACGTACCACTGTAACTGACTGTACATATCTGTACATACCTAACTTTGCTTATACTTTGCTCATAAAATGTAATTTCAATTTAAACTATAATATACATATATATATATTTCATAATAATAATAATAATAATAATAATAATAATAATTAATAATTAAATAATAATAAGATGCATTTATTATGAGAACACTGCAGGATTAATTAAATATATACATTATTTTAATTAACAATATTTAAACAAAGAGGTGTAAACACATATACACACACACACATATATATTATGTGTGTAACAAAATACATTTTAATTAATACTAATAATTCATATAATAAAAATAATTACTATATATATATATATATATATATATATATATATATATATATATATATATATATATATTATATACTTAATGCAATATGAATATAAATACTTAAATACTTATAAAAACCTTACTACTTATTAATGAATATGCATTAATATTTCACAATAAAACTAAGATTTATACTTATATAATTTTGTTCTTTTTTGAGCACATCATTTGCAGTGCTTCATACCAAAAGTCTCTAACTCAAGTCAAAGCAATGACGTCAGACCTGCTTGGTTTGGTTCATGGCCTAAAATAATGAATTGAATACTTTTAAAGAATTAAATGGTAAACTACTAAGCTCTTGAAAATCCTGGGCAGCCACTGTAGCACTCCACGCACAAAAATCAATTATAACAGTGGATGCTACTGGGGTCAAACTAAAGGCATCATACGGATATCATGAGGACATAATGGGAGAGCAAAAGAGAAAAACGGAGAGAGAAGGGGAGAAAGGGAGGATAAAACCCAGAGATAAGCCATGGGACATAATCAGCTCCTCTTATGCAACACCCTGCAGCTCAACCTCGTCCACACCCACAGCTCAAGAGGCTCACTGCCTTACTGTCCCTCCCCTTAGAAAAGACATATCACATATGACATGTCTTTCTCAAAGACAGAAATGACACGACATGGAGAACAAACAGAAACTAGTAACCTTGCATTTGTCACCTCTCATATCTCAGTATATCTCAAAGCGTGCACAGATATGCCAAAGTCCTCAATAGACTGACCTCAAACATTTCTCAAATTCTAGATACAGATACTCTCACTTGTTTTCAATTTTTAGGGATCTTAGGAGCATCATCGGAGAGTATAATAAAGCACAAGCGTATTTTAAAAAAAAGATATCAATTCCAAAAAAAAACAATAATGTACTGTTTAAAGTTAAAACCGAAGTATCTGGACAGTTTCTACAACTTATCTGTGACGTAAGTGGAACATGTTGAATAGTTAATGTGATGAACTACACCTGTGGTAACTCTGCAAGGACACTTGTGAGAACTTGAGGAGAACTGACTTCATACATCCGCTAAAAATCACCTCAGATGACGCATGCGCATATGCAACTGTGGTGTGTATGCGGTAAGGCTATCGAGTACAACATGAGGAAAACAAACTCTTGCTCTGGTTACTGTCCTCCAGTGCCTGAACGTGCACCCCTCATTGGCCCTGAGTCTCTTGCTCGCCCTCTCTCTGTTCTAATCACCGCTGTGCAAACAGATACCCGCAAGCCACAGAAAACACATGCCGCTCACGCTCTCCCGAACACGCGTCTCCATGGAAAACTGCTTAGTGCTGCTCAACGGTTAAAAAAAACACCAGGATTCAGAAAATTTTGTCATCATTTAAAGTAATGGTTCAGCCTCAAATAAAAAAATATATATTTACTCACAACTCACATCGTTCCAAAACTGTATTTCTATGCTGAACACAAAGAAAACATTTTGAAGAACCGTTCAGTTGAAGAACAATTGTCGGTCCCCATTGACTTCCATAGTATGTTCAACGTAAGCAAGTTTTGAAACTGACAAGAGGTGGGTAAACGATGACAAAATGTTCATTTCTAGGTGAACTATTCCTTTAACACCCACTCATTCCAAAAACATCAACTATAGAGATTACTGTAATGATAAGCATCCTTACCAGTGCATAATAATGTTCTGTTTATAATAAGTGCATGTTGCCATTCTGTCGTCTGTGGCTTTAAATTCCTGAGCTCTTTAAAACATGATGGATGCTGATTGGCTGTAAATATTTTGAACGTTCATTAAAAAAAAATCTAAAAGCGATTCCAACAATATCATTCCTTTGTGCCATAATTTTAACCATTCTTATTCTTATTAGAAGAATGATTATTAAAACTTTACAATTAGAAGTATCATTGTAGAACATAAATGTTTTGTCCATTCAATATAAGTCACTGAAAAGTCATTAAGTGTTTTTATGGGAAAATAAACACTGTTTATTCTGTTGTGTTTCACAGAAAACATAGTCCTACAGGTTCAGAATTACATGAGGGTGCAGTAACTGATGACTGAATTTAAATTTCTTGGTAAACTATTACTTTAATATGACAAGAAGATGAATGTTATATGATGCACTGGGAAGACAGCTCATGCTAGATTTCCACCTTGTACATTCAGCACTAACGTTACAAGTGGAGGTGGTTGCGATTTATGGATCCGCGTCTCAGTACTAAATATAAAAAGTGATGCGTCAATCCCAGACCGAACAAAAAAGGCGGCCTGTTTCTTTAAAAATGAAAGAAGTGAAGCTGTGTTCAAGTAGTTCATTGCATTAAGCCGTTACTCCTATTAGGACTGTTGATTTGACAAGAGGATAGGGAACTGAGACTTCTCTGTAGGGATGCATGAAGAGAAAGAAATACTGAGATTGAAGACAGTCCTTGCTCTTGGGAAATCAAAAGTAGGTCCGGCAAGTTTTAAACACATGTGCCACTAATTTCTAAATGAATCTAAAGTCATGATTAAACACTGTGGAACACTTTCTTTTCCCTCCTCCTCAATTTCACCCTCTCCTCCTTTATACCCTCCTCATCCGTTTCTTACTCTCTCTAAGACAGTTTGAGCTCAGCAACGGTCCTCCTACGTCCATCTGTCAACAGCAGAGCCTCAGCATGGCGGCGGGGCGGCACGCACGGCTCCCATTCACACTCAAAATCACACACAAACGTGTCCATACGAGCACATTCAGCTCCATCAACGCACCGGCTCTGAGTGAAACCTTCAGAGCTCTATGAATTACTAATAAGACACCACACAGAGGCTAATTGTGCATAATTCATGATACAGACTAATAATGGGAGCCTTTGAAGGTCTGATTGGAATTCAGTTTGAATAAACACTAGGTCCTGAGAGGGCTTCACAGCTTTAATTTAGTAAATTGCGTAAAAAGAGACCAGACAAAATGAAAACAGCCGTCTGGAGATAAAACGCTCATGTAACTGTGGGCACAGGAACAGACTACAAGTATTTGTGTCTCAAACATCATGAGGTGAGAATTAGTTTGATTTAATCTCGGCATAAAGTGAGTGCACACACACATGTAAGGCAATAGCTGTGGTGCCTGGTGTGTGTGTGTGTGTGTGTGTGTGTGAGTGTGAACACACAGAGTGTGAAAAGGGTGCTGAGAGGATTCGAGTCTGTTGCCGACTCCTGCAGAGAAGATGACTGCAGATATGATGATGGTGATGATGGGAAATTCTGGCCCTACTCTGGGCCATATGAGCATTTGTTTAGGAAAAAAAAGTCATAAATCTGCACAGATTTAAACCTCCAACCCAATCCATAACACCCTTGTTCACCTTCCCTACCTTCACTAGATTACACACTTTCCAAACTCTCAGCCAAACCAGGAATGCTAAAAAGTTAGATTTTCTCAGTAGAAATGTAATATTGTGTTTCATTAGAAACATTAACTAGCATAATTTGCTGTTACAGTGTCTACGATTTATTAGAAAAATTATTAATATATATATATATATATATATATATATATATATCAGGATGATTTTTTTAAGATCTTTTGAAAGAAGCTGGAGAGTGAATTTATTTGATCAAAAGACAATGATATGTGAAATATTACTTCTCTATTTGAATATATTTTAAAATCGACCATGTGTTTCAATTAATTTCTTGATCAATTTAATGCATCCTTTCTGAATAAAAGTATTAATTTCTGCTAAAAAATAAATGAATACTGTTGACTTTTGAACAGCATTGGAGGACCATAAATGATGATGACCAAAAACTCAAAACACAATCTACGCCAGCACTGAAACCCATAAGGCTTCAAAGTTTTAAATATAAAAGAAAAATCAATCACAATCACATTTCCCACCACTTATTCCCATACTATATGAACATGCCAATGAATCTACAACAACAAGTCAGTCAAAAACCCATTAGCACTAGCTATAAAGCGAAGGTATTCACATATGTGGTGTATTATGCTGTGGAGGTGAGAGTACAAGTGTGTGTGAGTGTGTGTAACTGGGTCATGTAGATAGCAGTGCAGATCAGGCATATTTGCCAGAGTATCTCATATGTCACCTGTATTGTTCCCTTTCACTGTAAGCATGCTCGAAGTGCCCCAGGCGAGAGCTCAACGCAGCATGTGAAAGCTAGACAACTGGCGGTCACATACACAAATCTGCAAATCACACATACACACACAAAAATCTAGCTACCCAAGAGGTACAAATGAGGACAGATGCAATTAAATACAATAACAGAATGGCTCAACAAAAATATAAAGTACATTTCACCATGAAATTAATTGTACTGCTGGATGAACTTATCCTGCTTACCCACGATTCACCCTTCCCCCTCAAATCCTGAGATTTGAGAAGTGATGAAAAAGACTGTGAGCTGATGTGTGACAAACACCGGGCCAAAGGCATGACAAGAAGGTTTCTGTCTGTACAAGTCAGAACCTACATGTCACCACCTACGTCCTAAGAAATCCCTGATGGGTGAAGGAACTCAATCAACACCCAGCTTTGATGCGCTTTGGCTTGGCAAGAGGGTAAAATTGGGTTCCTGTGGCAACGGTATGCCAAAGAGGGGGGGCGGAGCTGGTCTTTCAGCCTCAGCCTGGCCTATTTGCGCAAATGGCCAAAGAGAAGTAAGGGCAGATGATGTCAATGTCCAGTAACCAGGAAGTATTGTATAGCTAGCACCAAGGTTTAAGAGGAGACAATGTAAAAGAGAGCTGCTGGGCATAAACCTGTAAAATACTGAGTGCAATCGATAACTGTAATGTAAGCTGTAATGCAGTGGAAAGACATTAAGGAAACTGCAGGCCTTTAAAGCTCATTATCTGCAACTAAAGCAACACTCCTAGTGAAATGTGTTTTAAGCATTTGGAGCTGGTTTGTAATGGACTGGATGTAATGTCAGGACCATAAATATCTGTGAATTTAACAAGGAGAGCTCGGACAACAAAATGGAAGGGAAGGAAACCCAGTAGAGAGAAGGTGAAGGAAGCAGAGGAACAGGAGGAGGACAATACGAGGAAGGAGAATGAATGAACCCAGAAAAGACAAGAGCGAGTGGCCACAAGTTCTCAGACCCCTCTTTCTCAGACTCTTTACAGATGACCCCCTCAGTAAAAGGCTGGTAATTGAAGGCAGAGATATCCCTACAGATAAGGACCACTTTCGCTGGTGATAATGGGATTGTTGCTAACTTTAGCTAAGGGTGTCGTGGATGATCTGTGCTGGGTCAGACATTCCATAAAGAGGCTGATGGAAGGCTTGTAAATTATTCAGTCCGTTCCTGCCTCACACAACAAAGACGGGTGGCAGTGTCTCAGTAGTGTCTGAGAACAAGCCAAAAGACCAGGCTCCAATTACCTCTTCCGCCAAACGCTACGCAGACAACCCCAACTAACCATTGGATTTGCATAAGGAGAAGATGCGAGTGCCCAAAAGTGGTGCAATTTCTGAAAACTTTGTTGCATCGGACCACAACATGCGGTTAGGGAACGATTACAGGCCAGAAACCCAATAGAGAAGTGGTAAAGCAACAAATATGACACAACAGCGTCTTCTTTAGGGTCTGAGGTCCTGATTGGTTACTTTTTCCACTAAACAGTGTTGTAACACTGCTGCTACTGTTTCTTTGTGGTTCTGTGTTTGTTTGTTGAAGTAGAGGAGGCTTTCTAAATTAGTAAGCAAGCTCTCCTTGTTCCAAGCAGAATAAAGCTCCACCTGTGTGGGTAACAGTGGGAGTCAATGTACGGATGAAGCTCATTGGATGTGTATTCACTCTGTGAAGAGCGTGGGTTTCTTGGGAGACGTCTGGCTCCAGCTTCTGCTTCTCAAATGACATGCCAAGAAACAACTGTCTTCCTAAAAATTAGTCTCTTTTGGTTTTTCAGGTACACTGTACCTCTATGCACCAATTTGAGATGACACTAAAAACTTTTCAGCACACATCTGACATCCCAAGGTTCATTATACCGGTTGTCTATTCTAATTACACCATGTATTCTAATAGAAACAATAATACTCCTACAAATGAAATATGACATTACAAGCCAGCAAAATTCTGAATTAAATAATTGACATCCTTTTAACTCATTAGTTGGAATTAGAACTGAATTGATCTTATTTTACAATGTTAATGCAATTCAAAGAAAGATTTTCTTACGTTCGTTTATAACGTATGATGAAAAATACATAATGAATAACTGTATTGTCTATTTATATGTCATTCCATCTATATGTTTAAAAAACCTCAAAGCAATTATTTTTTTACTTTATAAAAAAAGCAAACTGTTGATTTTATTAATTTGTGTAACAAGACATGGCAGATGAAGAGTGTACTTCTGTGCCTCTCTGGAAAATTAGACATACCAGAGCTTCCATGTCCGAAACATTGTTATCAAGCGTGTCTGTGGCAATGAAGTCTGACAAAACGCTCAGCACCAATTAAGTCAGATGCACTGGCCATGATTTACATATGGCAGAAACTGCCCTTTTTGTTGAACCGTACAAGCACTTGTGCATTCCAATGATCAAGTTAGCATGCGGAGACTAGCAATATTTGCTTAAGCAGTAAAATCAGTTTAGCAAACACCTGGGATGATCTGACCTGGGATAACTATTTACAACTTGGCAAATGCTTTCCTTTAGCCCACAGGTGGAATACAAGAGATGGCCGGAGAGACAAAGGGCTTAGGATGTGTTATGATTAGGCAGGTCGTCAAAGCCGTTATGAGGGAATGCAGAGATTAAATTGATTTCTTTCTCACTCTCTCGTCTGACACATTTACTGCGTGAGTTGCCAGTGACAGGAGGGGAAGATTGACCAATGCAGCGACATAATCGATATATGCTGACCTTTCCCTGGGTGTCTAACGACCAAACATACAAAGCACTCCCAACTGCAGCCCCTCAGCTGGGTGAAGATTATATAACAGACCAACTCATAATTCCAGGCATGATTAGAATGCTAAGTGAATCTCTGACTATTTTTCCATGACATTGAAACACATAACACAGTCCATTTTGAGACGACTGTAAAAATCATCACAAGTTTGTATGCGTGTTATATGCCCTTTAAAAACACACAATAGCATGCAATTGCTAACAATATTACAATCTATAATTTCTTTAGCAACATTCTCAAAAGAGAACAAAGAGCCGACAATATTAAAACTCTAATGTAAGCATCCCTTGTCCTTATTTGCCGTAAAAGGGCCTATTTCTACTGAGTGGACAAAAAAGTAAGGTGAGCGCAAAGGTGAAACACCTAGTTTCATATAGCTGTGCTGTTGTATACTATAATTATTAGAAAAAAAATGGTTGGATGTACGACAGGTTTTAAATTAGACATCTAACAAACTATGTGTCAAACTCGTTTTACAGCTTGCATAATTAAGCATTGATTATTTCCTTCTCTGTCATGGGAGCACTACATCTCATGAAGGCAATTTGCAAAATAGCTTGACTTGACGGAAATGGCAAATGTAAGTCTGGATTCAAGCAGCAGAACATGTTTTGTCGAGAAATGGGAAAGCCCCCAGAGCGTGAGAACCCACGAGGAAGGCTGGGAAACAAGAGGCTTTGCTGGGGAGAAGCCGAAACTGACCAGTCCTCATGTAAATTATGGCCTAGACAACAGATCAGTGGTTTTTAATTGTGCAAGACTACATTTTGGACGTCTCCACTGCAACTTGGGAGCAGCTATATGAGCTGATTATATAAATCAAGAGTAATAAATAAAGGTGGACATCCGTAATGTTACAGTGCTGGGCTACTTCAGGACCAGGACTGAGAACCACTGCACTAGATTACACCAGTATTTCTCAATTCTTTCTCAGCAGAAGTGCTCCATAACCTTGGATGGGAGAGAATAGTAAGACACCCACTTCTGAGGGGCCTCAAGGGGCCAGATTGAAGTGATTATGCAATGCCAATAAACTGTGAAATGAACATACCCAATCTTCAAAGTGCCTACTGCCATTCTGCAGCAGGTCTTCAAACTGTATAGTGCAGTTGGCCACAAAGTCATCATAGCCAATCGGTGCGTCGTGAAAGACAGACAGTTCAATTTTCTTCCCATCATAAACCTCTGTTACGAACTCATCGTTCCAAGTTGGGCTATTTGTCTTCTGCTTGGTAGAAGTTTGGCCCACACGAGAATCGTCCACGTTGAGGGCCATATATGTGTCCAAGAGGAAGGTCTGGGTCTTTGGTCCCACGGCATGCCGGAGCGACCATGCGGTAGGTTTCAGATCCAAAGCTTCGCAAACCTTGATCTTCAACACTCCATTAAAAACCACCATGGTGACGCTCAAGTGAGATGCAGCTGGCTTCTTTGCGAGAACAGACGGTTTCAAAAGCAGGTTTTGATTCAGGGAGTCGCTATACCCGTAGATGTCATCACGTCATCAGTGTACATGCACGTATAGATGGATGCTGTGATGATTTAATCCCCAAAACCGCTAGTCGGATCAACCTGATTCTTTCATTTGAGCGGAACAATCAAATAGGATGCAAAAACGCGATATGCAAAAACCAGAGGCTCCTGTTTTTGTTTACGATCCGTCTTCCCTCGTAATGGGAAGCATACGTAAACAAGCGAATTCCCTACGTCTGGAATAGCGCTGAGCAGAGGTGCGAGTCCAATAGGCAAAATATCGGCAATAACACAGAGTAAAATATCCCAAATGTGATGGTCTTCAGCGGGGCTTGTCTTGTACTATTCGTTTTCCAATAGGCGTTGAGTGGGAGAGGCGTTTGGGATTCCTCCTTCTCCCAGTCTGCTGACGAACCGCTCGGAGACTATTGCCATCCACTCGCCGAGATATTCAGCTGCTTCGCTTCTTTGTTGATCTGAGAAGGCGAAAGCGTTTGAGCTACACGCTCATGTTAGTCCTTTACGCTGCAGCCTTCCTCCCTGTTCGCCCTCTCTCTCTCTCTCTCTCTCCCTCTCTCTATCACTCACTCACTCACTCTCTCTCCCTCCCTGCGCTCGAGCGCCAGTTCAGGAAATGCGCAAAACACGTCAGATGATTTAAGCCGCGCCGCGTCCACTCTGCGCCGGATGGGGGAGCGTGTGTGTACAGACGGAGGAGCAGCAACGTGGGGAAACGGAGGGAGGCACCCGAGGGCTGGGTTACGAGAGTCTGTTGGGTTCATTAATGGACCAAATAAAGTCTACGGTGTGTCTGTAAAAGGAAGGGTTAATTTTAGTGCAAATAAAAGTAATTCAATTCTACTTTGGACGTGCTACAGAGCGTTTTTCCCATTGGACGTAATGTGCATAACTATAACGTTTCAGACACAATAGAGTTTCAGTTGTTAAATGTACAAAAATGTAAGCTAGCTACATGGGCGTTGTTCTATTGCTGCAGGCAGATTCTTACTAGAGTTATTGTAAAATTGGCCTAGGTATGACATAATATAAAATGTCAAAAAAGTCAGTTGTACCTTCTCTCTCTCACACACACACACACACACACACACACACACACACACTTCACTTGCATTCGCAAATTGTCACATGCTTCTTGACTTTGATAATAACTACATCTGGGATTTATTCCAAATCAAAACATTTCAGTTGCATATCTATCCCGGATAACGAAATTATAGGGAGGAACTGTATCACAAAGCAACAATTATTTGAAAGTACAGTTACTCATGTGGTCAGAATGTGGTTAATATAAGGCTACAAGAGAGGTTTGAAAATGGAAAATGATACTTATGTAATTTAGTGAACTCTAGCGGCGGAATACGGCGTTACACGTGTAGCGTCGCAGGAGTTATCGACGCAAGCTAAGCGGAAGCACAACGGCACGTTCAAGTTGACAAGTGGTGTGAAACTAAACAAACCAAACAATTTAAAAGGAATTTAAGGAACACTGAGGTATAATAAGAGATGGGACAGTATATCTGACTTATTTATCATCCTTGCAATGAGAACATTATTACAGTAGATGGCACTGTATGTTCAGGTTACAGTTTACCGAGCGAAACATCTTAAAGCCAAATTATAGGAAGCTTCGGTCTTCACGCGTACGTTAGGAAATGCGAAAAATGCTGGCTGAGAAAATCTATGTCTACCCATACGAAACAATGGTGCAAAATGTGTACTCTTTCAAAAGGTACGTCTTAGTACCAAGTTTTCCTTTTATGCATTATGCTTGCCAAAATTTAGTCAGAATAGCCTACTGGTAGCAAGCTACTTTTGGATGGCCTTCAACGGATAAAGCAAAAAATTGCGCACATTTACCACTTTTTAGTGTTACTTTACAACTCTTTCACAATGCCTCGCATTTATTTGAATAATTGTTTTTCGGGCCACTTATTGTGGTATAGTCATGGCACGTATCAACAAACTGTGGTTGAACTCCATCGGGTTGCGCGCTCTGCCCCAGGGGTGTCCAAGCCAGTGCCCTGCAGGTCCTCCAACTTGCATCAGAACACCTGCCTGGAAGTTTCTAGTATGCTTAGTAAGACCTTGATTAGCTAGTTCAGACGTGTTGATTGGAGCTCGAACACCTCTACTCTGCCCTATGAGGCTGCATTACCATTCCAGCCATGCAGGGGGTAGTGTTGCGTTTATTTAAGTTTACTGGGCTCCAGTCAACATTTTGACCCCAGAAAAAAAGTTTAAAAATGCCTATTTGTGTCTTATTGATTTGAACACAAATACACAGGCAAACGAATGATACCCTTCCCTGCTTGTTTACGACTTTCATGAACGTGGGAACATGCAATCATTTCCTTAAAAAAAGTTTCGATCTGCATGTTATACTTTTGATTGCTTTGATGTTTGTGCATTTCTCAAATTTTGCAGTGAATCAAACAGTCTGACAAAGCAATAGATACGATTATATATTTCAAACAATTCAAATGTTTCTGAACTATGCATTTCTACAACTTTTTTTGGAAACATACAACATATGTTTTTGGGAGCATAAAATCAGTCTAATTATTGAACCATCAAATATGAATTTATAATAACTGATTAAAAACAGGGGTGCAATTTTTTTTTACAGTACGTGAACTTACATGTACGTACTTATAGTATACCTAACTAAGAAAGTGCTAGCAATATAGGGTAACTACATAGAGAGATTTTAATATAACAAAGTCACAATACTCACTTTCTAATACGCAAATGTTCAAAGAGACAGAATCTTGCATTAATTATATTCTGCCATAATCCTACCCTGTCACACTGATTAGCACATGTTAGTGCACAATATGGAACTCCTGCTTTCTTCTGTTGTTTTGTTTTGGGTTTGTAACATATACTCCCTACGTATTCATGCAAAAGTAAAACTAATTTTATCCTGTGTTGCTGTGGGATCAATTTGTCCCAAAGTATTGAGTGTCCGATTGTAAATGAAAACACAAGGAATTAGTTTGATCAAAAGGAATTATTGTCTTTGAAAGCTTGATTAACATTTCGATCTGACAAGTTACATTACACCGGTCATGTTTAGGAGCATTAGCTCTGAAAGTTGACTGGCAAACGGGTTCTTATAATTCCAGCCGCAGACTTATTAAAAGGTGCAAGATCTTGCTCTTTAAAGCTCTCAAATAAAGTACGAGACCTCGGCTGGCATTAGTTCCTCTCTGCTTCAGGAACACAAAGGTGTATTGATTTGGTTAATTCCAACCATTGTGAGGGAAAGGTGGTCTCACTCGTGGATTCAGCTGCGCAGGGGTGTGTGGTCCTTTCACAGCGCTCTCCTTTCTCCTCCTCTCAGGTGAGCTAACCTGCTATCACAGGTGTCCGCTGTGGAAAGGTCAGGGGAACCCAAGGCAAAGAGAAAGGTCATGCACTTGGGTTACTCCACGCGTCCAATCAACTGAATGCAAATTCTTGCAATCATTATTAGATTATTGCAATTATTATCAGATTGCATTACAAAGCACTTTCTAAATCTGCATATATATAAAAAAAAGGCAGAAGCAATATTATAATATTATGTTATATATATTATGACAATATAACAATAACGTAACAATGTAATCATCAAAAAAATAAAAAAATGTGCACAAACCAGACATGTATTGTACCCTAGCAACTTTTGCCTGTTTATGGATTATGTTTTAGCCAAATCAAGTTGGTTTGAGGGGTGTGGGGCCATGTGGAGCCTGTAAGTTGATGTGCATGCCCTTAAGGGAAGTGTCATTTTCTGGATCAGAACAATGGTGGTATAACATTGCATTGTAACATTAGTGAGAGGATGTGCCTGCGGCATACACTGTAAACCTATACACCCCAAACTCTTCCAGTGAATTACTGAGGACTCATTTCAGTCCAACCGACTAAGCCAAAAATACCTTCTTTATGTGTTCATGGATGCAGGAGTGTATACTGCTATGGGCGTGTGTACCACTATACTAAATCCTGTCCTTTAAATGAATGTTTTAGTTGTGGTATTATGAGTGATATTGATAACAAATCTTTTGACTAGTTTTGCATATACTGTACAAGTCATCTCTTCTATCTAGTACAGTATATACATACACCAGTACGAAGAGTTCAGATACAAAAAGCCTATTAGTCTTAAGTTTTTGTAAATCAGCATTTCTTTCTGGTTAAGAAAGATATAATAAAACATATGTTTTTTATGTAAGTGCTGGTACTTCTCAATGGCTTGAGGCTGGGATTTAGTGCATTTGAAGTGAAAGTACTTGATGAACATATATCATGTGTGGAGAGCATTCAGTATCATTTTCGCATTTTGGTTTTTAATGCCTTTTGCATCTGTATATATATATATATATATATATATATATATATATATATATATATATATATATATATATATATATATATATATATGTATGTAGGTATACATTTAGTGAGTAATTTAGCGTAATGTTAATATGGTTATATTATTGCCTATATTATATTTATATTGTTATATTGTGAGTATCTTGTCTCACCAATGCTTGCATGTAATTAGACCTCTAAGTAAAGCAGCAGCCTCTCTGTCACAAACTAACACAACTATGAACCACGAGTTCAGCCATGCAAATGTATTTGCATTAAAAATCCCCGGCTAAGCAGGAAAATGAGAGGATGCATAGAGTGCATAATTATGCATTTTTGTAATTGTGCTAACATTCATTAAAAACATAGCTAACGAAAGTCTCGCTTTTATTTTAAAGTAGCATATGGGCAAATCTTACGGTTTACAGGGACATTGTCACGGTTGTGGTTTGGGGGAAAGAGCAAGTAAAATAAACTTAAACAGATTTAATCTCTAACAGGCAAAATAATAATATACAAACAGGCAGGCAGGCTTGCTAGTGTATGAATGAGAACTTAGTCCACTTTTATGTTCTCATGCTAATGTCGTTTGTTCATTTATAAACTAGTGATACTATTTTTAAAATAAGTTGAAATATGTAGACTATGTAGAATATGTTTTATCGAAAGCATGTACCACTAAATAACAACCTCGCAGCTCACAGCACCTTGTCTTCTGTTGCCCTATGGATGAAATTTACAGGCGAGAGTTTGATTATAGAATGCAGCTCTAAATAACCGAACTGTGTATGATTTGTTGTTATCATTCAAATACAGAAATTTTACTGCAACATTTTAAACAATGAATACCTAATTGTCAATCAGGACAGATTGACTATTTTAATTTACTCACCCTCGAACTTTCTGTTTGCTTTCCGTTCTATAGAAAGTAAATTGCTATTGTCGACATTCTTTAATATGAAAATCATACAACTCGAAGGTGAGTAACTGATGACAAACTTTTCATTTTTGGGGCGAACTATTCCAGTACGCCTTTACAGTAATTTACAACCATGTATCCAGTGACCTATAGTGACCTATTTTTAAATTAGTAAAAGTAGGAGTTTTTAAAACCCGTTTGCTCAAATAAAGGAGGGAACTGCATTCTGCTGCTGTGCAAAAGTAGCCTTGAGGAAACTCAGCGCCATTGACAATGAGCACACATATACAGAACGTATACAGAAACACACACACACACATGCGCCGCCCCAAACACAGTGTCAAATCCTGCCGTTGGTCCACTGGGAATAGCACAGGTTTAGAGTGTCAATATCAACCCAACCCTCCATTAACACTTTGTCATTAGCACACATTTAGACCTATCAGCACAGGCCTAACAACCTTGTTTAGACTTAGAAACTTCAAACATACACGCACAGCGACACGCATCGCATGCAGACCTAATCTTACACACCAAAGCTCCTTAACTGACAGACTCCAAAAACAGACCCCCGCTGCTGATTTATAAACCTTCGCGAAAAGGTTTGATGTAGCCGATTTTCGAATGCTGCTGGTATTTGAATTGGCCATTCGAGTGTCACGGCGGAAAGGTCAGACGGCACGAAAAGCGTCATGTCCAGGCTTCCTCAGAAGCCCTCTCTCTGCTTATACGTCAAATTGCTCCCATAACTTCGTGGTTAAATGTTTGACCCCCGTTTAGCACGGGGAACGGGGCTTGAGAGCAGGACAGCTGTCTTAGAACGGGTCAGATGACCCAGTCAACTGGACTGATTCCTGTCCCTGAGTCCCAAGATCTGCTTTCAGCCTCTGGCAGGCAGAAGACGAGTATGTAGTCAGAATGTTTTCCACATTGTAGAGAGTGTATGGTTTCACTGGCACGGTAGACGGTTACAAAATATTTACAGAACACTCTTCATAACACCAGAACAAGCAGAAGCTCTTTGAGAGTACGGTCACAAACAACAACAAGCATCACGGAGGAAGGCTGCGGTCACTTTAAACAGGTTATCTGTGAGCTTGACTGCTCCTTAACGGTCCAAAGAGACCGTTCCATTCCGCTTTATTCTAGTTAGTGTGCATGTTTTCTTGACAGCTGTACTGAAAGACAAAGCGTATGGTAATAATTTGTTGATTTTGGGCTCTGACTGCTCTTTTGAAATTTTAAACCGTTCATAAACAAACCTTGTATTTGTGGTCACGAAATATGTTTCCCGTAATCACTGTATGCAAAAGATCTATTGCTTGAATAATTTGACGGAATTATAGTGGGACGATGACAGTCACACAACACTGTTATACTCTATGGATTTTTGTACAACTGCACAATACCATTTATGGCTTGGAAAATTAATTATTCAGGCAAAAATTATATAATAATCATAAAATCAAAAAAATATAGTTTAAAACACATATGCCAACTTATAGAGTATACTCTTTGTGTTCATTTAATTTTTCATATGGTTTTGAAAATCTTTTATAGCCTACCACCTTCAAAAAAGGTTTAATGTTATGACTTTTTAATCACATGGATTTTTTTTTTTATTACAAAATATTGGAGTATTTATTAAAAACTCCACTTCTCTGATGACATGTACACTGGCGCTAGGGCTTGATAATAATGTTTCAGTCAAGTTTCAATTCCTCCCTTCCAGCAACTCATATAAAACAATCATAACATAAAGCAATCCAACCATCCAATCAATTCCCAAAGGATAAAATCAAGTCTACTTTTTAACTCGCTCAAGAAGCCACTTTACTCTGGTATACGTCACAATAGAGAAGAAAAGTCTATTGCAATTTCTAATTTTTAAAATAAAGATTACGCCAAGTGCTTAATATGGTTTCCTATCAAGAATTAATTTTTTTTGTGAGGCTTTTCCTTAATTATAATATCAGGGCAATTTTATCCCCTTAACAATTTTGTTGTTGTTTTTGAGCCCCATGTAAAAAAAAAAAAAGGAAATTTAAATCTAAATTAAAAGCATGCTCCTCCCGGAAGCAACCTATTCAAGGCTTTATTGAACTGTACGTATTTTTAATACATGAAATCGTAAACTGAAGTGTCAAGTCAGTGGACACTTTACAGCAATGCTTGCACAGTGCTCAATACCGCGCATATGGACGCATTCCTCAAATGTATATGAAACATTAGGGCAGCCACTTCCTGACCGGGCCACTCATCTGCTATAAGCCGACATTCCCAATAAAACACTTGGGAATGCCAAGGATCAGCTGTTAATAAGATCTGTGACAAAGTTAGATTTATATGTCACAGGTGTTTCAACACATTACACACCGTAACAGCATTACTCTAATTGCTACGGATTAGCAAATACACTTACACCAGAGATTATATCACCGAAACATATTTATACGCATTATATAATAATACACATAACAATGGGGTCGGGGCTAAATATCTTTAACGGCTTAGAAACAATAGTTTGAAAATAAGCAAGAAAACCTAAGAGCGAGTAAATGAGAGCGAGAAGTGAGAGAGAGAATGAAAGATAGTGCTTTGATTACAGTCTGAGAAGCATGTTCCTGCCCAGACACTGGTGGTGTCACTTCCCTATGCATGAACATTTAATCCCTCTGCCTGCCAGGAGGACAGAGGGCTGAAACTCGATCACCCAGGGGGCCAACACACAAGAGGACAAGAGAAGGAGAGTGAGAGAGAGAGAAAGAGAACAAGCACTGACATGATTTAGCATCTTAGATAATGGCGCAACACTCCGATTAACTGTGTTAAAGCTTGAAATGGTGCATGTGGTGGAACATCGCTATGTGCTGTCGTGTGAACGGAGTCCAATGTTACTTCTACCGAGTCGGGATCTTCTGCGAAAAAACGCTACCGGCACACCACTGTGAACTCCCTTCGCGTCAACGACCAGACGACACTGATGAAACTCGTAGCCCTACACGTCTTCTCTTTGCGCCCGCGCTCACGCAAACACACACACACAGCGCGCGCAGGCTAAAGCGCAGCCTCTCCCGGCGCTATCGGGTTTCGCGTCCCTCCTGAGAGGGAAGGTGAGCCAGCTTCATTAATCATTTAGAGTGTGCGCTGTGAGTGGAGGACAGTGTGATTGCCGGGTGTTGGGTGTCTCTGCTCATGGCCCCCTACACAACTGCCTTGATTTGAATAAAAAAGGCTTAGGCCACTGCATGGTCAGCAGCGGGCCTCCAGGAAAAAGCAACGCTGCCCAGCCGCGTGGGCAGATTAGCAAGACCTCTTTCTCGCTCATGGCCCATGAAACATTAGACAGGTGCAGGTGCGCGCAGAGAGCCGCTTGGATTGCCCGCGCTTCCTCGCTCCGTGCAGGTGGTGATGTGCATTTTCTTTGGATGCCAGATCATAGGGTGTGAAAAGTGTGCTGATTGATAAAAGATTACGGATTTATCAGTTTGGGAATGCCATAAAAATACCTTGATGGGGATGAATAAATGAGGACAAAACTTTAGTTTTTTGGCCGACACTATAGCTTTTGGAATATGACTAGGTTTAGTCCACCAAACAATTGTCAATGTACAATATGTCAACTTGTATGACTTTCTTTCTTCTGCAGAGCCCAAAAGAAGATTGCGAAAAACCTCCCCTATTCGCTTTCATTGTACTCACACAAACATTCTAAACATTCTTCATAATATCTTACTTTCTGTGTTCTGCAGAAGAAAAAAGTCATACAGGTTTGGAACGACATGATGGTGAGACCCATGACAGAAGTTTCATTTTTGACTTTTTATGATTCTATAAATTAAAAAATATCTTCATTTACTTATTTTCAAGACGTTCCAAACTTCAATGACTTCTTATTTCTATGGAACATAAAATAAATGTCTCAACCAAACCTATTTTCCATCAACATCCTTTAGCTAGGGATCCGTTCTGTCCATTGCACAGAATCTGTTATGGGGCCTCTCAAAATCCTGTTCAGTGTGGGGGACCATCATTCGGGCCCCTCTTAAACTCCGGGTCCTACGCACCTCTATTATGACAAAATTTTCATTTTTGGCTGAACTATTACTTTATGCAGGTATAGAGCACCAAACATGAAAGCATTTGTCATTATTCACTCAAAAAAGATCAGAACACACAATATAATTTTGTCCATATGCAGTCACTGTCATCCAGTTGTTTTAGACCCCATTTACTTTCATTGTCTGGACGAAATCATTACTACTTAATTCTAAATATTCTTCAGAGTATCTTATTTTGTGTTCATCAGAAGAAGTAAGCCACACAGGTATGGACAGGCATGATGGTGAGACACAAGTTTAGTATCTTTGGTGCACTATCATTTAGGAGAAACCAGCAATCATTGCGCAATAATTCATTCATTAAAGAGTAAGCCTTAAGGAACAGGCAAACATTCTCTCCATCATCTCCTCACTTCTCCATCATCAAGGTCAGAGGCTGGAGCCCCAGACAGCAGCCAAGCTCGGCTCACTGTCTCTGACGCATGGTTTAGAATGACACAGCAAAGCTAGCGCGGAGCAGCTCCCCTGAATAAAGAATGGTTTTCAAAATGGACTCGAACCGCCTCCCTCTGTCCCGCCGCGAGCTGCACATCCACCACCGGCCATCTCTGCTGCTGTGGCAGCCCTCAGGACGTCTCAGACTGGCCAACGGCTGCTCAGACACCTCCTCCCATTCGCTGGAAAATGATCCCAGCCATGTATAATCAATCAGGTCCTTTTACTGAAAACTCAACCCTTTACGTCTGCGTGCACGTGTGTGAGAATGAGCATGCGTGTCGGTCGGCTATTGAGATGGGTGTGGACTCTTTTTACAAAAAGACAAGTAAAATACGTAACACAATATCCCACAATGCAAACCTGAAACACGGCATGCAAATGTAAAGGTTCTTTGGGGGAAATACGCGACCGCTGTTTTTGAATATCATGCTTAATGATATTTCTGTTTTAAATATATAAGTAGGTTAACTTGAGCACAGCTAAGACGGTTGAATGTAACAACAACACAATGCATAAATACAGGTGAGGTGATATATGATTAGTCTTAGTTATAAGGACGCCTTTATTCTAACACTAATCTGTAGAATCTATAATGTAACATCAAAAACGTTCAAACAACTTTTTTATTTAGATGACAATTCTTTGCCGAACCTAAATAATTTTAAAGAATCAAAAAACAACATATATCTTCAAATATTCCATTTAATATTACAGTAATAGTTTGTAATGTAATAAAATATATTAGCCACCAGCGCGAAGCATGTTCAGTTTAAAGGACTAATATGTTTTGCTTTCATATGCAAACTAACATCAAAATATTTTCATGACTCGGTGAGGGCTGGCGCATACTGTATATGAGCTCACCATAAAAAAATAATTTACTAAATATCAGTGTCCCTCTGGAACCGAATGCTAGAATTACAATGTCCATATGAAAAAGTACGCTGGAGTCACGTTACATTCCAAAATAACTCGTCAGATACGCGACACCAGAGACTTCTCGTCACAAACATCAATCCAGCAAACCCCTGGTGCCCGCCATCCATCACTAACAAAACGATTCATTTAAAGCCACATTTCATTTATTTATAACGCATTTATGTTTCTCGCGCATTTAACTTCATTTAGATTCATCTGTATCAGTGCAAACGAGCGATGGTGATGTGCAACCACAGTGATCAAAAGGACATTTCCCCCCACAGAACTTTCTGTTAATGACAAACACGTTTCTCCCCCGTTTTGAGATTATAATACGGCAGTGTCTGTTTTTGGAGTGTGTTGCGCGCACTCCTTCCCCCGAGGTGTATGACATCCAAGTGCCACTATATCTCCAAGAGGCAGGGTCAGTTTCTGCGACGCAGCTTCTCTCTCCACACTTGCCCGTATGACTCCCCAGGAGGATGCGCTGGGCGTCCGTACACACCAGGCACTCTGTAAGAGATATGATAAACAGAGGGCGGGCTGATAGCTAAGGACAGTCTAGGAAAGAATCTATTGCGCGCGACGAGAGCGCGTAAGAATGAAATGATTAGCGCGTCACGATATTGCGGCTAAGTGATTGAGCGATGCAGGACACTGACTCAAACTGTTAGCTTTGCGTTTGTTTTGCTTTGGACCGTTTTTTAAAATCTTTTCATGGAAAATGCACGCCAAGAACTGAATTTGTTCAGTTGGGGGAGCCTCGTTGCTTGAGTTTCCAAAGTGGATATCGCATTAAAAACCAACGTTTAGACGCGCGCGCGCGGGAGACCGGGTGTCCTATTGCCTTGAACTATGTCTATGCCACCAACTTTTGGATTTACCCAGGAGCAGGTTGCCTGCGTCTGCGAGGTCCTTCAGCAAGGTGGGAGTATCGAACGTCTCGGGCGCTTTCTGTGGTCCTTACCTGCCTGCGAGCACCTCCACAAAAACGAGAGCGTATTGAAAGCGAAAGCCGTGGTGGCTTTCCACCGCGGCAACTTCAGGGAGCTCTACAAAGTATTAGAGAGCCACCAGTTCTCTCCGCACAACCACCCTAAACTGCAACAGCTCTGGCTCAAAGCTCACTACGTCGAAGCGGAGAAATTACGCGGTCGTCCTCTGGGCGCAGTAGGAAAGTACCGCGTACGCAGAAAGTTTCCGCTGCCTCGCACCATTTGGGATGGAGAGGAGACCAGCTACTGTTTTAAGGAGAAGAGCCGGTGTGTGCTTAAAGAGTGGTACACGCACAACCCGTACCCTTCTCCGAGGGAGAAGAGAGAACTGGCCGAGGCCACGGGCCTCACCACGACGCAGGTCAGCAACTGGTTCAAGAACAGGAGGCAGAGGGACCGCGCAGCAGAAGCAAAGGAAAGGTAGGAAGAACAGCATTACTCCCGAAACGTACTAGTTCCATCTGAAAAAAAAATACAAATAAAAAAAACATTTGCATTCGTACTTGGTAGAATAAAGACATTAATGATTTCTACGATAAATTATTATCGACTTTATTACACAAGAATCTAAGATTTAAAACAATTATGCATTATAACATAGCATATTACCGCATCGGCGCATTTAATAAATGCGTTTAATTTGAAGACGTTAGTGGCATAGAAATTGATGAGCGACGCTAAAATCACGAAATAACTAAAAGTAAAACTAAAAACAGAAGTGGTAATATTAGGCTGTTAATTGTAATACAATATGGATACATTTTGTGTAAACGTTTAATTTTAAGTGTCATCTCACTTAAACTGATCTGAGCCGAAGAAGGGTTTTACCTAAGATATGATTAATGCAAGATTGTTCCAACTGCATAAAATCAAGTTCATAATTATATATATATATATATATATATATATATATATATATATATATATATATATATATATATATATATATAGATAGATAGATAGATAGATAGATAGATAGATATAGGCCTAGCTTGAACCTTTTAAAGACCTAAAATGCCCTCCTAATGGAGAAAAATAAAAGTATCATATTTTATTTGCCTCATTTATTCATGCGCGGTCCAGGTGTTTGCATGTCCATCAGTAAGCTGCGGTTGTTGTTTTCGCTGGCCCGCTAATGAATTTGGACGATCTGCTCCAACAGGGAAAACGATGGCGCAAATCCAAACGGCCACAACCCGCTGACCTCTCACGTGAACGAAAACAAATCTCTGTGCGAGAGTTCAGAGGACGACAAATCCCCCGCGGCGACCCCGGATCACAGCTCCATGAGCCCAGCCATCCTCCTGCCCTCCAGCTCCGGCCTGCCTCCCCTGCACAGCTTCGCGCCTCCGCCCGGCCCCAGCGCCTCCATCCTCCCGGTCAGCGGCCCGGACGTTCAGAGCCACCACCACTTCTCCATGCACGACGGCCTCCTCAACTCCATGACGGCCAGCCTGGTCGAACTCGGATCATAAGAAATAAAACTCAGCATCTTTGACTCCCCCCCCACTCCCAGTTACTAGCTTCGTTATCATAGGCTACCAAACATTTTATTAGGCAAGCTTAGAGGACATTAGACAAAAAAAAAATAAAAATCCAAGAACTAGCCTACCAGATGGCGGGCCTACGTGAAAACCGTTTCCATAAGAATCCTGTAACAAATCGATGTAATCAAGGGATAGTTTTTGATATGTCTAGCTATAAAATGAACTAATAAAATATATATTTAATAACGTCGAAATGTGTGGTCTCCTTGAGCCTACGGGTCACTGCGTGCCAACTTTAATAGTTTCATCGAAAGCGACTCGGACAGAGTCTTCTGAAGAATTATTAGTGCAATCATTTCTAATACAAGTTGGCTATATTAGAAACGCGGTAGCATGAAAAAAAATTAAATAGCAGTCCTTTCGATTGCTTACTTTCTTTCATAACGCATGGAGCTTTGCCATGTCACACAAACCCTTTATTTAAAAGTCCATCTTCAGTTTATAACTGTATTATCTGGTAAAATGCAATATGCCCAAAAACATAGCACTCCGAAAATCCTTTTATGTTTATTCATAACAATATATTGTTTTTGTTTGTTTGTTTTTTATCATTTTCTAAATTCTTAATTGCTCTTTATAAATGTTGCTTCGGTAATTATTAGCCTACTCTCAGAGCGGTGGAAAAGGGTGAAAGGTGCAATTTCAGCACAAGCGCTATGAGATTACTAGCAATTCTATATATAACAAAATAGAATTCCGCTTTTTGCCTAACTTTCGTTTTGAACTTATTTTGTTCCTTTAAAAAATGGAAATTATGGTCGTATGCTGCCCTCTGTTGGTAACAGTATGTAGTTACAAGCGGTGGCCAATACCTGAACGGTTTCCCCCGATAAAGCTGAAGATCATTACTGAGATCGTTTCCAGTCGTTTTGGACCAAAAACAGTTCACAGAATCTCTTAGATTACAATTTGCATCTAGAAGGATGCATCGTTCACTCAAAAAATTAATGTAAGTGTTATATTAGACAGCAACTTCACTTTTGAAAATCATAATTCTCATGTTACAAAACCAGCATCCGTTCAAGGCTGAGCTATGAAATATGCAGTTTCTGGTGAAGAAAAGCTAGTTCTTGCATTTAAAACCTCTACACTGGACCATTGTAATGCAGTGTTGTCCGGCATCTTCAGTAAACAAGCTACAGATAATACAGCTGCTACCAGGTCAATAAAATATCATCATATTACCCCAGTTTTACAATCCCCTGGCTATTAAGTTTTGTATGAGTTACAAAATATTACTACTTACTTTTAAGGCCCTTAATGGTCTATCTGCTGCATACCTCCATCACGCGCTAAAGTAGCAAAACTCTGAACTCTAGGTAGTACCCAGGATGGCAAAGTCCACTTAAAAAAGGTAGAGCTTTTTCACATTTAGCTCTCAAATTCTGGAAAAGCTTTTGTGATAACGTTCAGGGTTCAGACGAACCCTCTCCGTTTAAATCTAGATTAAAGACACACCTCTTTAGCCAAGCATTTTCATAATAAATCCCATGACAGTGCACTTGGGTTATGCACATTATCATTTTTACTTGGTTGGAAGAGCAGTTATGTAAAATGCGTCTCCATTTGTCTCTGTTTCTGAGATAAGGAATCACAATATAAGCTTCAGTCTGGATCCAGCCCTTACAAAGATCTGAGATGACCAAACACCTAAGAAGAGACGACGCCTGAACACTGAAACAACATACAAAACTACCAAACCTTGCCATAAGTTTGAACACAGCACATAAGCATTGTTGTTAAGGGTCTGTCTGATTACATGCCACTAACTAACTGCATTTCACTGTACATTTCTGTCAAAAGGACATCAACTTGACTTAATCAACACCGGTGAGCCACTACTAGCGACTTTAAAACATAAACTTTCATTTTCCGTAAAGCCGCTTTGCAATTATATAATATACTATTATAACAAACTTTAATCGAGTTGAACACATCTGTGTTTTTATTAAATGAATTGATATGAATTTGGTAAAGATGTGCTTTTAGAAATATTAATATGAATAAATATTAAATATTAATTGGAGGCATTATTCAAACATTTTACTCGTGAAAGCAAACATGCATCATCTTTCTTGCTACTATTAGTGTCAAAGTGCCTGAGACGAAAGAGCAGAGACGAAAAGCCAACAAATCAGGGAGGATACAATATTTAAATATTTACACTATTAATATTATTAATATTTACTATTACACTATTAATATTTACACTGATATTATTTAAATACTATAATATTTTAAATGAAGCTATTTATTTTATAAAATATCTTAAAAGCAAATGAGAATAAAGCATGAGATAATATTATAATAAAGATATAATAAAAGGCCCACATCTTTCCATTACAATACATTCAATTAAATTAATAGGCTTCTCGACTTCGCTCATTTTACCCCACTATACCTGAAACTGCTTAATTAAAGTCATTTCTATGATTAAAGACCGTTATTTAAAGCGTGCATAGGCTATAACAAGTAGGTTTAAGAAATTCCACAGCGGAGATCGTTTTATCCAAAAGTCACCGCGTGATGGCGACACAAGCACACGAATAACATGTAAAATCTTCCTAATGCAAAAAGTTCATGACATTTGTCGCGCTTCCTGAAGCTTTACACTTCAGTCAGCCGGTCGCTTTCAGATTTAAACTCGAGTCAGTTGTTTTATTCGACAGCTTCGTCGCGCGTTTTAGCGTCATGGCTGCAGCGCGCGTGCATCTACGAGCGTGCGAGCGAGCAAACATTTAGGCCTTAAAAATATAAAAATATTACCACCATCCATTTTTTTTAAGTAATTCCAATGCTGTCACGAAGTAGTAACGTGAAATGTTTTATAAGAATCGGGATGCACTTTCGCCGAGCAGTAATGCGCGTCGAGGCCGCGATCCCATAAAGCGGCTCGCAGCACGTTCACTCGCATAAAAATAAAATGATAAAATATATATTTTGTTTTTTTAACCTCGATTTCTTGAGGTTCCTCAGTCGCGCGCGAAAAAAAAAATCTGTTTAAGGGCCTCGGTGCAGCGACGGGCTTTTAAGATCTTTAGGCAACACTTAAGATGAAGCTAGGTGGGTTGTGGTATGTAAATCTAGAATAAGTGATAATGACAAGGGCTACTTATGTTTTGCGGGCTTCCCGTCAGATACAGATCTAAACGGAAGTCGCTCGATCGGCGTACTGTTGCGTCCTCGGGCCAAAGAAACTTTTGTCGCAAAGCTTGTTTTGGTTGCTTGTTTAAAAACGCGTTAATTTGCACAGATTTATTATTCGAATTCGAATTGGCTATATTTTTTCCAGACTGGTTGATTTATGAACTGACTGTATTAATACGGGCCGTTTATCGCGTACCATACGCGTGTACTTAAGCTGCAGCGATCCCGTTTAGTCACACTGCATTTGCTTTACCATTAACATGTTAAGTTTAAACTTAAGTGTCGCCCTGAAATCGCAGTAAATTGAACTTCTGTTGCGCCAAAGAGGCGCGTCGCGTTTAGGTTATTTTATAGCGCGGCTCAATGCGGCACAATGAATCCAGGTCAAGGAGAACTGCCGCGTGAATAAACACGAATAAAAAGTTGTGCTCAGTTAAGCGATCAAATCAAAGGGGAGAACAGGGAACAGAAATCCTCTCACAGTAAACGACACACTCTTTTTCTTATATGGGACGCCATTAGGACACCGCAAACAAGCCGGCCTCTTGTTATTTAGCCTTATGGTGGTGGTAAGAGAGAAGACTGAAACTGAACGATGGCGTTATTAGACAGATAAATGGCGTTTTAAAAAGGAGGTGATTACAGTGAGACCTTTGAAATAACGTGGCACTGGTTTAATTCCACGTATAGGCGAGCATGTTTTTGATCACCTGCTTAACATAAGCCACTGCTGAATACTAAAAATTAAATAGAAGGATAAATTAAAATGAAATATTATTATTTTATTGCTTAGGCTATTTCAGCGCAGTAGTAGTAACAGTAATAGTAACGTGTTTCACCTGAGTTTATTTCTATACCGTAAAGACCAATTATTTAAAGGCGCGTTGACGGTCACCTAAGCTTTTACGACTCGTGAACAGTTTGCGTCTTTTGTCGTCAAACACTTAGGACCTCGATGACTTTTCTTTTCCCATTGTTTTTATTTTTATTTAATTTAGCTTTAAAAAAAAAAACTTTACAAACAATGCAATTTTAAAAAGAAAGCTACTCTAAGCTTTGTAATGTATTAATACATAATACATATTTTCTTTCGCCTGCATAATAGGTTATTACATTCGCCGGTTATTAAAAAAAAAAAAAGGATTTTTTTTTTTACTTATTTACGCATAGTCTCTATTTGTCTTTGCCAAAAGCATAAAACATTTATATCAATTATCAAAATTGTACAATATTGTAATATTTTATGTAAAAAAAAATACACATGCTATAAATGTGCACTGGCAAAAAGAAAGCCGTAATCTACTGTTCGTTTATTCAGATTTATAGGCTTATTTAATTAATTTATTTTAAACTAGTTTGCACCAATAAACACCAATAATAATTAAATAAATAAATAACGAAAGCAATAACAACTCATATTCGCCTCTCTTTTAGCTCAATTTTCAGACTAAATGCTTAAGACACTCCTAGAATAAAAATAAAAACGAAAGCAATATACAGAATAGCATTTCTATGTTTTACAAAATCCCACAACGTCGACTTATTAAATAAACAAATAATACTCTGATAGTCATTATATTAAATTATATTTATTTGCATAAAAGTGACCCATAACACTGTGTTTTCAGCGCCATTAACCCATTTACAGTATAAAAACGAGCAGAATGAATAAACACTTAAAATCTTCAAGCACTTAACAGACAGTTACTCACGCTTTATGGACACAACATAAAGAAATTTGCAGGAAAGAGAGTGGCGTAATTGCGATATCATACAAGCATATCTAGACAAGCCTAGACCTAAGGAAAACTTTTGAGTTAGACATGGACAATTCAATATAAATCTCGAGATAAAATTAGTATGAACATCTGCTGTCGAGTAAAAGACGAGGGGGGATAAAGGTGCTTTTGACTTCAACGATTGTCTGATAAACACAAAATAACAAAATCGTCTCTCCGGCTCACTCTTTTTCACCGAGCATCGAGTACTTTCTCAGACTCCACTTCATAAATGCCTTTTAGAAATGCAAAATATTCACAAATGAACATGCAAAATGGTCGCGGTAGGCCTCGGAAATGAAAGGAAAGGGCGTCAGTCCGTTGAAGCGCTGGAAAAACAGCATGCTTTTCTCCTTTTGTCGAACACAAGGTGGCAAAATGGCCGGCCCCCATGTTGCCCGCTATTTCTCGCAAGTTCATTTTCTCTGGGCAAAGAAAAATGTTCCGTATCTGTCTGACGGTGCATCATACGTCGAAATCAGAGTCACTGTCGGTAACTGAGAGGATGGTCCCGCCGTCGCCTCGTTCGTTCATACTGGAGACGCTGGTGGTGGGGCTGGCGGCCGCGCACGGGGACTCGGCCGAGCTGTGCGGCGTGCACCCGGACTCCGACATGGAGCGCAGGCCGCTCTGACCCAGGCCGTGGTGCTGAAGCCTGCAAACACATGCGTTCAGAAATCAGATTATTCATGCAATACAATACTCTGTAACTATATATGGACCGCACTGTGCGAATTCGACGGGTTACAGTGTCTCTAATAAAGTAAAATAAAATAAAAAGATCACACCAAAAAGAACAAAAGGCAATTTAGTTGATATTTATTTATATTTGTGTACAAGCTTATATTTTACACAAGCATCGTATCAAAATATAGCCTACGTTTGTTTATAATTATAAATAATGAGCTGTAGCCATATTTAATGACAAAGTTATGTGTTTGGTAAATTTATTTAGTGATTGAAGAAAACTATACGGCAATACGCTGCCGAGCATACTATTTTAATACACGGATATGTTGTTATAAATATGGGGTTATTTTTAATCGAATGATTAAAACAATTTAATTGTTTCTGGGAAAAAGTCAAATCAATTCATAACTGAACGGTAAATTGATTTGGCTGTTGTGCTGTCACGATTATTTTCCTGTTTGCGTAATTCGCTTAAAACCGCACGTTTATTCATTTTATATTCAAATCGAAAGACAAAACAGCGTGTTTTCTAAAGATTTAATCATTCGGGAAATCGCCTGCCATTTCAACGCCGCAAATGCGTAAGAAATGGTAAAACGCCTTTGTTGTTCGTGTTGCTGTTTTAAAATAATTAAAACACAATTGTTCGATTTCTTTCTATCAAGATCGAGCACATCGTGCAGACTGTGTGTCAGCATTTGCTGTTTTTCTTTTTTTTTTTTTTTTAATAAATTGACTTTTATCTACTCAATAATTTTTTCCTCTCAGTATTTAATTCAACCCATTAAACTGACCTGTTTTTGGCAGCTGCCGCTCTGTCCCTTTGCCTTCGATTTTTAAACCAATTGCCCACTTGAGTGGGAGTCAGTCCAGTGGCTTGTGCCAGTTCCCTTTTCTTGCTGGGATTGGGGTAAGGATCCTGAAGGTACCACTCCCTCAACAAGCCGCGAGTCCGTTCCTTGAAACAGTGCGTCTTCTGCTCGCCGTCCCAGATGGTCCGTGGCAAAGGGAACTTCTTGCGGACCCGGTATTTATCAACGGGTCCGAGGGGACGACCGCGCAGCTTCTCTGCCTCTTGGTAGTGCGCTTCGAGCCACATCGCTTGCAGCTTTCCGTGAGAGTCTTTGGTGAACTTGTGGTTTTCCAGGATGTGGTACAATTCACGGAAGCTTCCAGTGTGATACGCGACCACCGCTCGGGCTCGCTGGATCGACTCGTGCTTGTTGATGGCATCGCAGGCTCCCGGTGCCACGGGCAAGGACCAAAGAAAGCGTCCGAGTCTTTCGATGTCCCCGGTTTCCTCCAGCGTCTCGCACACGCTGGCCACCTGTTCCGCCGAGAAGTTCAGGGTGGGCAGCTGAAACATCGGTAAGTCCTCCGGGGATCTCGCTCGGGGAATGCTGCCCGCTAGAAGCAGAGGACGGTCCGCGAAATTGGGCAGGAAAAGATGTGAGGGATAAAGCTCTAAAGGAGACCTGAAAACCATGGAGTCGCCGGACTGAGACAAACAGACGGGAAAAGACGGCAAAACGGACGTCGTGTTTGCGCCGCTGCAGCTGCTGTGCCACCGAACGCGTAATATCTACCCTTAATCAACTTCGAGTGCAACGGTGAAACATTTTGTTTCGCTTTTCTATTGGTCTTCCTGGTGTCGTGCTGTGGTTGTCATGGCAGCCCTGCCAATCACTGTCAAGCTTGCCCGTCATTAGCCAGTGCGAGCTGCCCTTCTCCACGTTCGCTTCCAGCGCGGGGTTTTATCGGCGCTCCAATCAGAACTGGCCACTCACTGCGGGATGTTTTCAAGCAGGCGAATGGTGCGCCAGTTCACTCGACGGTAGGAGGATTAATAGGTGGAATATTGCTATATTACTGCAAGTATGCTTCCGCGCGTGGGTGTGAAAGTTTGCGAGCTAGCCAAGAGATAAATAACCAGCCGTTATTTAAACAAACATATATATATATATATATATATATATATATATATATATATATATATATATATATATATATATATATATATAATATTTTTTTTACATTAAGTTGAATGCATTTATTTTTATCAAAACGTGTTTTTATAGCATTATAAAAAGGCACGATAACATATTCGAATCGATCGCTCTTCAAAAACATCGTCACCTAGGCGGTAAAATTAAATGTTTATTTATTTTTTTATTTTACATTTGTCCGGTCTGATTCTTTAACGTTTAGACGCACGCTTTTATTAGCTCACAACATAATGCGTATTCCACGTAATTCCTATGAGTTATTTCGCCTCTTTTATCAGTTTAAAAAGCGAGATAAAATGTCAGTGGGAAACAAGATCGGCTTGTTAGGCCTGAGTCAAATAACATTCTTTCACAAGGCTTTTTGTTTGCACAAAGCGTGTAATTAATGCCACAAACAAGTTAATTCACTTGGCCTAATTGTCTGTTTATCCTGGGGCTTAGCGCTTAATGGCCTTCTCTCCAGTGGGCACACCACTACTGTCTTACATTAAAGATTAATGTGTACAGTTAAAAGGCAGCGATGTTTGCTGATTTATCATTAGCGATTAATTGGGTATTAGAATAAAAAAAAAGAAAAAGAAAGAAAACTCTTTGCTATAATAATATGCGCTAGGGGGAAAAAAAGGCATCGCTTCAAGGCAAGATTTAAACATTGTCTTTTCTAGGCTACAGGTGTTGGCATAATAATAACTGCAAACAAAAGCACTAATCTCGCGCCCCGTAGACAAGTAACGAGACGTCTTTGTTCACCAGGATTAGTTAATTGGTTGTATATCGTGATCACTGCAAATATGAACCTCTATTTACACACGAACCGAGCTCAAAAAAATCAACCAAAACGCTTTAAGAAGCACGTTTTGCAAAAAAAGAAATCTAACGTTTTAAAGCAGAAAGTGATTAAAAATACTACTACATTGCTATTACTGCTATTACGTGTTCTGTTATTATAACGTTTATACGCTTCATCGAATTATTGGGTGACATAAAGACAATTTGTAGGCTTGATCAACTGAAACGTGCATTTAATTGGTGTTATACGTCTGCTGACCGACTGCAGCTGAACTTTGAAATGACCTTGAAACGATACGGTCAAAGGGACGGCCACGTTCACCTCGCGTTAGGTCCACTTCCAGGCGCGCGCGTTAGCTCCGCAGTCAAAACCATTTATTAAAGTTACAGATAACAGGATACAAAATTAATCTGCGATTACTTTTGGATTTTCGTCGCCGGAGAAGTCTTAATAATCCACGGTAAAGCTTAAAGGCAGCTTATCAGGGCGGGATGGCTTAACAACGGTTACAAATCTGTTACGGAATAAACACGAAACGTAAATTTGCCAGATGAACTCGTTCTCGGCAAAATTGGTTTCGTTGGCGCGTAATTGTTCCCCGGGAACCGCAAGGCAAAGGCTGCCCACGGTATCCACGTGCAACAAGTCGCCCTTAACCTTCACCGACGCCGGGAGGAGTCAGATATTCTAGAAACATCTGCGGACGACGCTTTCCTTCCTGACTGGCAAACAAACAAACAAACAAACAAACATCCACAGTTTAACTAAGAACAATGCCGGCATTTAAACGCTAAAATATGTATAGCACACGCTTAATTATAATCTAGGCACCTGTTAGTTGAAATTTGTTACTTCAATAGACGCAGGGTTTTTGTGTTTTGTTTTGTTTTTTTTATCCAAAAGCCCTAATCAAATGAGCTGAGTATTCTTAATACCTCTGTCTGACAACTAACGGTCCTTGAAAGCCTCACAATTTATATATTACGCACGGACGATTAAAAATGCCGAGAAAGATCAAACATACAATTTTTGCGGGCTGTTAACACCGAGGAAGAATGTTTTAGATGGGATATCAAAATCGACAGGGATTATTTTAGATACCCCATGCATATTTAATTAAAGTCTGCAGCGTGTTAATACTCTCCCACAGAACAGATGTGGACCCATCTGAATGTTTGAATGTGACTTGCTTTGCTGGATGTGAAGACATTACCTGGGCACTGAATGAATCATTCATGTCGGACAGCTGTCTGCAGCCACCAACCATATTCATCAGTTCATATTTAAAATATTTATTGCATATAATTATAACTGCCCTGCTTGTTTTACCATCCAATCCCTTATTCTAAAGCGCACTATAGGCGCGTGCTAGACTGCTATATAAAGTCAAGACAAAAACGCCTTGAATTTATCAGAAACTACATTAGGCTGGAATTGAGCGAAGATAAAAACCCCAGTTTACAGTAAGTCTGAGATTAATCTGCCATTGTCATTGCACACTGATCCGTGTAGCATATGGCTCACACGCATGTAGTGTTTTAGCAAGAATGAGGTAAAATGATATTGAATAAATCCTCCTTGGTCAAAGCTATTCTATTAATCAAAGCTATTAATCCAAACCTCTCATCAGAAGTGACTACGATAATCTTATTTTGGTTAAAAATGCTTCCCTAGCCTGAACATGCCTGGCCGGGCCATTGCAAATGCAAATTGTGGCTGCCTACTTACAGAAACATAAGCTCATCCTGTCTGAAGTGAGATTTTCTGCAACAGTGGCCCATAAACCAGTGTTTAACAGTATTGTCATTGGGACAAGCTGCTTAATGGTACTGTGCAGTTTACCTTGATCCATGTGGCCAAGGTTCAGAGCATAATTTGTTTAATAGCGGTAATGGCCATATGACAATGGATTTCACCAGTGGTATTGTGTGTGCGTCAAGAGGTGTTTTTCCACGTTGAAATCTGTTTCTTAAATGGGAAAAAGGAAATGTCATGCAGTATTTTTTTTTATTATTATCTGCACCTGAAACTGAAGCTTCAGGCATCTTTATTGCTCATTCATGAGTAAGAGCCAAAAGCTTGCCTGTCCTTGCACTGCAGACCGTCTCTCTCTCTCTCTTTCACACTCGTTTCTGAATTCCTTCATTTCCTTAAAGTTTATCCTTAGCAGGAAGTCACAGGTCATCTACGTAAATTCGCATGCACTAAACAACACGTGCTGTTAAATTCTTCTACTTCATCCTCTTCTGTCATCAACAGCAAATTCATATTATCATATATCAAACTCCAGCAACTGCAGTATAAGCATTAACACTCTGTCTAAATTTGTATATATTAAATACATATAAATGTGTCTTTCACTCATCCTAATGTCTTTTCAAACATGTATGACTTGTTTTCTTATGTGGAACTTTTGAAAAAAGGACCAGAGCTTTTCAAGCTTCAAAAGGGCGTAAAAGCACCGTATGAGTTTTATAAAGTGTGATGTGTGAGGAGCAAATGCGAGTCTCTCAATTTTAAACCAAAATTTAAAGTCATTAGCCCCTGTAATCATAGTTTCTGAATTTTGCTGGCAAATCGGATCATTCAGTTGAATCATTCAGACAATTTTGTGAAATGAATCAACTGATTCACCGAACAGATGTGACTCAAAACGAAGATTTGTTCATGAATCGACAATCAGATTCCTACTGAGTAATGACAAGTCTGTTTGTTTCTTATTCAAAGCTAAAGTAGAAGAGCTGAAACACACAGCATGAGCAGTACTGACCACCTTTATGATGCTTGATTCTGTGTGTGTGTGTGTGTGTGTGTGTGTGTGTGTGTGTTTAAACCCATGCAAGTGCTCCCTTATTTAGATTATAATTTGAAATGTATGGCCAGAATATCATTTGTCCGTGTTACACAATAGAAAGCTACGAGGAAGAACTTGAGTAAATAATCACAACATTTTGATTTGTTATCATTTATAATTTTATATTATTATTATTATTATTATTATTATTGTATATTATGTTATTTATACTAAATATTCACCACACCGATTTTTTTAATTGTATGCATTTATTTATTTTACATAATAATATAGTTTGACTTTGTCCCATGACTTCTGATTGAGTGTTCTTTGCACGGAGAAGAAACCCGGCATGCTTCAAAAAGAAAAGGATGGAGAAAAATTGAGAGACACAAGCCTCAGATAGGGACTGAATGAATAAGAACTGAACTGGACAAGGCATTCAAGACAAAACTGGTGGATAATTGAGGTATGCAGTGGAATGCCAACATGAAGACTAATTGAGTGTGAAGAACAACCTCAGAGCTCAAGACTGATACGACAAAATATAAAATAAATTATCATAACAATAAAGAAAAACTGATAGGAGCGCATCCAACAGAGGTGGCAAATCAGCAGGGCGAGATTTAAAGGGTGTTAATGCCAATTTATGTTGGCAGCAGATGTCGTATTGCACAAAGCACTAAATCCATTCACGTCATGATTAAAGATGAGATGTTTACATGACTTCAGTAATGGACAGTATTTCAAAGAGCTTTCACAAAGCAGAGCTAATGCCATTCACTGCATCTAACTGCCTCTCTGTTAAACACAGACACTGTAGTTAAGCAAATATGTCCGCGCTTCGTTATAAGTCAATAATGTGCCTGACGTGCTGGGTCCACATATCGATGATCTCATAAACCACTCCTCAGGTGAAAAACCAGCAGGCTTGCTAATGCACAGTACACGCGTTTTCACGACGAGCGAAATTCCACAAGAGGTCAGCGTGCAGGCTTAAACCGGAAAGAGTTGAAACGCGTGTGCGGTCTGCGAGCTTCCACGTAAAGGAGTCCGAATACAGCGTCACGACGAGCTGAGAGGACACAGAGAGAGAGAGAGAGAGAGAGAGAGAGAGAGAGAGAACGAGCGCAATTAATTCTCAATTCGGCTAACACCGAGAGATCAGAGCAAGGGCTGGGCTCATTAAGCGTCACATGTGAAATTAAATGCTAAACAGTTGCTAAACGGCAAAAACATTCAATTCCACCTCGACAGGCAGTCCCCCTACGCGATTTCTTTGAAAGCGCAGCCCCCTCCTTCCACTTACCGATTCCTCCCACTTCAATTCGTGCGTCCGCTTCTCGTAATCAAATGACACGCGTGTTTTTTTATGGTGTTTAAGACAAGTGGTGCTTTACGACTCGTTCAATCTATAATCGCTTGTAATTAATCTTATGCAAGCTGATTAACATCCCCTTCAGTCTGATAAATCACGAAAGGTCAGAATTCAGTCGCAATTTTGGTCGTCAAGGAAGAGATACGGCACGTGGCTCTTTGATTCAGACTCACCGTTCAGACTCTGTTAAAATATGCATCGAAACGCCTGACAGGCCGCTCAATGTGTATTCCTGGAGAAGCCTCGAGACGGCGAGAGGACGACAGGCTCGGGTCGGGCAGGCCGGGGAAGTGCTGAGGGAAACCGCAGCCTGGATCTACATGGAAATGCACTCTTCAGACAAGCTGATTTTGGAGAGCTAAGGACAAACGCACCCCAATACCACAACCCCTGTCGCTCAGCCCCGTCCCGGGTCTCATGAAATAATGATAGGTCAAGGCCTGTCCCCATTCTACCTCAAAAGCAGACATAAAATTATGTCTTTAGTGAACATGATGCATCATGCTGCAGATGTAAAGACAGTCTCATAGTCTATTTGAGGACCTCCTCATGGAGTCTCGTCCGATTAACGGCGCATACGATAATCCTTCTGATTCCTCCTTGTGGGGTCTCTGAGGACAAGCTGAAGTGAGACTAAAGCCTGCAGAGTCAGGACAAAGGGGGTCTGCGATATACACAGCCTGGGGTGGAGATTGTGGGTTTAGCCCCTCATCTTCAGATCCAGGCATGCTGCGTAGATCAATATGGAATATGGAATGCTAACATAATCATTATGGCTTTTTACTTATGTATACTGAGGCCTCTCTGTGAAATCTTTCTCTGATCTTCTTACTCTTTCATACTCCGTCCTTTGTTGAAATGCAACGCTGAGGCCACTGAAGGTCAAGCTGTAGCCTAATGAGAGTCACACATGTGCTGACTTATTGTCACGAAAGAAGAAATGATTCATTATATTGATGATAATTATGCTGAGATAAGGGGAACCCGATGGCTTTTTTTAGTTTAGATCAGGAGTCTTCCAAATGTAGTTTTCAGACTGGCTTGTGTGCACTAAAGCCAAAAAACAATCAGTTGTATTGTAATATTACTGTAATATTATTTCCCATGTTGACAGTGTAAACTATTTTTTTTTGCTTAATGAAAAAATGAATGGTGCAGTAAATTGATCATAAAAATCTTTGTTCCTTTCAAATTTCTATTAATGAAGGAATCCTGAAATAAATGTATCAAGGTTTTTGCAAATATATGAATTATTTTCATTTGATGAATTCGTTTTTAACATTGATAATAGATTTTCAGCACCAAATCAGCATAATGATTGGATGAGTAATGGCTGCTGAAAATTCAACTTAATCGACTAAAAAACATTTTAAAATATATTCAAATAGAAAACATCATTTTAAACTGTAAAAATATTCACCATTATAAATGTTGACTGTATTGTTGCATTATTATTGTAATTTTAAAATAAATTCAGCCTTGGTGAGAATATGAGACTTTTAAAGAACGTAAACACCTAACCATAAATGTATGAATGGTGGTGTTAATATATATATAGAAACCCCACTAGCATTTGTTCTACTTAGATGTCCAATTTAGATAAATATTTTTTTCTTAATATTAAGAACCATGATTAATCTCATTATTAGTGTTCAGCAAACACAGTAAATCAGAAATTAAATAAAGCTCTCAAAATGTTACCTTTTATTGTTACCTGTTAGTCAACTTACATTGGGTTGTAACAAACAGAACATGGCATTATATGTTTGTAAAAGACGAGCAACAGGTCGGTGAGGAAAGGTTTAAAAAAGAAACATAGTCCCAAAACAGATTCAGGAGCCTGTATGATGTTGCTATAGGTGCTTGTCTAGCATCAGTAAACGGGATTGCAATGTTAATCAATTCTGACAGAGAAAACTGAACATTTTCATACCGACATAATAGTAAGATGAATCAAAATGTAATTGCAGAAGGACTATTAGTATATTTCTGAAGTATGTTGGACTGGTTGAGTAGGCAGGATTGGTATTTTATCTTTCCAAGAGTGATTTGTGATGGTCAAAGCATTCAAAACGCTTTGGGTGCTCTGTCATTTCTCTGTTTCTTCTGCTTTACCTGTGACAACTCTTTCCTTGCCACTCAGGGAGGTCAGAGGAAGCGGCACTGTCAGCGCTGCCGGCAGCCATAACGATAGGCCCGAAGAGAGAGAGAGAGGCAGAGCCATGAAAAATTCATCAGGACTCTGCATGGCGGGGGGAGGGCAGTGGCAAGACTGGTGAGGGGGTTTAATTTGCCCAGGGAAGAGCGTTGCCGTGTCCCGCGCTCCAGCGCCGCTGTAATTAAAGGGACGAGGCCTGCGGAAATTGGCTCGGACCCCGCTGTAGAGCACCGTCAACCCCGCCTGCCCGCGCTCTCGTCGGCCTATTCCAAAATCAATTATCTCCACGAAACAGCTGTAAGGCCCTCACCGCAGCCTCTTGCTCCTGAAGTGAGGAAGACATTTGAAATTCATTACCATATAAAGCAAAAGGTCCTTTACGTATTAAACAGCACTCGCCTTTTTATAAATTGTTTTCCCCCCTCAAGCCTGATGACAATTTGACCACTTTCAGCCTCCTGGTGTGAAAACCAAGCAGCGACGGTTGATTGCATCATTTATAAGGAAACAAAGAGAGGGAGGGGGCACGTCAACATTCAGATGTGAAGGCTGTCATCCGGTTTATCAGTTTCATACCACTTCTACGCTGTACAGTAGCGAAAAGTTTACTGACCTTGCTGCGCCAGAGAGCTCAACCTTCACATTGCGTTCCTCTGACAGATCCTCCGATAGCAGGAGACAGTTTTTTCATGCTGAGGAACCCGAATCCACTGCTATCCTGCCACATCTGAGTGTGAGCTTACATTGTAGAAAAACAAGTTGGAGAAATGACACAGAAGAGGCAGCAGAAGGGGAAAAGAGATGATATGAAATATTAAACTGCACAGCGAGGTTCTATCCGAAGCTAAAATAAAATAGGAAAACATCACATCGGTGTTCGCCTCTCACATTTTTATCCATCCCTCATGCAAGACACTTCAGAGTCTTTTAATTACCGCTTCTTACACCAGCTTCTAGGTCACCGTGTTCTGCTTGGCCGACGTAAATAATTCATCAGCAACCAACTGGGTACATTTCTGGACTGAAAAGAGCTGCTTGCCACACGTGTCTATTCTCCTGGATCATACCGGCACGGGCGTCTGCTCATCGCGGGCCAAACGCGGAGCAATGAACAGCCAGCAGTTTCAGTGAGAACATTGGCCATAGAGTGCAGTGTGAGGGAATTCACTGAGGGGTGTGCAATGTCAGGGAGTGACTCATCGTGTCTGACTATTCCAGGACAAAGAGACGATAACAGACGACTCACCGGGGAGCTGTCTTCTCCCACTATTCACAGTCCACCGCACTCTCTGTACTCTAAAGTTGGTCAGAGGGGGGAGAGAGTTCGAATCAGTGAATCACAATGTGTCACGGGGAAGTAGGGGAGGGGAGACGCGCAAGGGTGTGCTATATAAGTCTGTTGATGCCAAAAAGGGGCCGAGCTTGTCGGCGGTAAGCGACGTAAATACGAGGTGAGAATTCCACTATACTCCGGTGGGATGAGGATGATGCTGGTAGCGGGAATCAAGTACTTGCTCGTGTGGAAGGAAGGAGAGAGGTGTACGTGGTGCCCTTGAGACGGGGGAGATGTGCCGTGATGTCATGAGTGTCACTGTGTCAACGATCACACAACCTACCTGAATTATTCAGCTGCACCGAATGACATAAAAAAATAAATAAAAAAATAGAATACCTTACAGACATGACATAATGATAATACTCGGGATAAGAATCACAAAGAATGAAATGAGTCAGGTTCAGCTTCAGATTTGTGTTTCTATGATTCTTTTAGCACTTTTAAGAAAAAAATATATATATGACCCTGGACCACAAAACCATTTGTAATAACACAGGCATGTGTAGCAATGGCCAAAAACATTGTATGCCTCATATTATACATTTTTCTTTTATAGCAAAAAATCACAGTCCGTGAAGATATTTTGTAATGTTCTAGTTCCGTATGTTAAATCCGGATTATATTTATAAAATGTTACAGGCACAATGCGTCTTAACGCACATCGTGTAAACGGCTATCCAGTGATGTTTGTAGCTAATATGTTTTTGATTCACAAATCAGTAATTAGTTATGCTGTGCACAGATTAAAAAAAAGTGTAAAAACAAGTTTCACTCAGAAATTGTCAGCTTTGGTGGAAGAATGCAGAAGAAAGAATCACTCCTGGAATTTTTTGAAAATCTAAAATTCTGACCATATACAATACACACCGTTACTATTTGGGTTAAGTCTCTTTCAGCATGAGCCCTGTTCTTAGCCAGCTAGCGTAAACATATCAGCAGTCAACGCCCTGCAGCTGAGGCAAATAAGCCCCTGAATCAATTAGTCCTGAATGAGGCTCCTTTAGTAATGTTAATGATGCACTCATTGACCACAGTGTTATCTGTCCTGTTAGAGGGGTGGCCTGGAGCTCTTGCCTGCAGGTGCCCTCTTGCTAAAGGAGATAGAAGGGCACAGACTCAAATAAAACGCCCTAAGTGCATTATTGGCAACCCTGTGTGGCAAACTTTTCTAGAGTTATATCATTTCCTCAAGCGCCTATTCTCTGAGCATGGGAGGAAGGTGAATGAGGCAACTCACTGCCATTGTTTTGCAAGTTTGTGCATATGTTTGTTGGGCTCTTTTGTCCTGACTGAGAACCCTGAGAGCCCTTGAGAAAATCCTCCACAGATGGAGCAAGAATAACTTCCCAGACTTCGGTCCCATCATGCTTTGTGAGAGACAGCCAAAATACGTTTGTCACAGATACTTGAGACACACATCTTGTCTGCACACAAGGGCCATACAAGAACACCGGAGTCAGCAAGCCCTTTAACTAGACATCATTCATTTACCCGAGAATCCTTTATGGATTAAATGCATGTTTTGCCTTACGTTGGCACATAAACCACGAAAAGGTTATTGCAGAAACAAATCCTTTCCTTTCCAGCCCAGGATTAGTTCGTTTCTTTATTGGAACGTATTTACAAAAATACATAGTTCAGTGAATGGGTGCCAACAGAATAAGAGATCAGTGTAACATTGATGGATTTGTTTCTTACAAACATACAGCTTTTCACTTCACAAGGCATTCATTGATGCACTGAAGTTCTGTGGATTACGTTTCTTATTTAAACTCTCATTCTGACGGCACCCATTCACTGAAGAGGATCCACTGATGAACGAATGACGTAATGCTAAATTTCTCCAAACATCTAACTAGAGCCTTTGTATCTCCATGCAACGGAGACAATGTTGTCGGTGACATACTTTTCATGCTCCTGTATCTCAGGAAGGATTCAGAAAAATCTCTCCCTCGGTATCATGGTGCAGCATCTGATAACATTGCATTACAGCAGACAGCAGCCCATAAAAACACATAGATTATGTGCAATATTAATCAGATCGCATTAGCAAGTGATCTTTTGAGCTCTTGTAGTCTCTAATGGAGTTTCTATGTTCTTCAGCGACATTGATCAGGGCAAGTAGGATGAACGGTGGAGGGAAAGGTGATGAACATCCTAAATATCTTCCAGGAAGGTGCATTATTTGAAAATCTGGATAAAAGATATTTTCTTCTCATCGGTGGTGTATTTTGTCTACCAACGGCTTTAGATGTCAACAAAAGATTTCTCCAGCAACAGACTCCCTGAGGGCTGGTCTCACCTGGGTCTGCAGTGCAAGTGGAGCTGTTTATAAATAGTCAGGTATCCTGCCAGCTTTGACACATTCGCATAAAAGTTTCATTTGCAGAGAGAAGCTGAGGTGAAGGATGTTGTGGAAAGGATGATCTTCCTGGAGGCCAAGATCAAGTTTCTACGTAACACCAATTATTTATCTTGTTGTAATTTTTTTAAAAAGAAAAAAAAGAAATGATAACTCATTTCCAAATAGATGGGATCAAGGACAGCCGCCGTTCGTAAAGGCACGTTAAAGTAAAGCATTTGGAATGAAATGCAGAAAAGTAAGATTAGTATTTTTGCAAATGTACGAAGATTAAATATTCCGGGGAAAAAAATGTAATAATTATTGGATCTATAAAGCCATGTAGTCATACAGTGAAAGTTGACATTTTAAGATGCAAACATTATATAGCAAACAGTCATTTACTTGCACAATTGTTTAATGAGTTCTGAAGTAATGAATAATAATGTTCTTGAAATAATAATGATCTTCGCATCAATTTTATATTCTGCATGTGCTAATCTGCAATGTTTAATTTTTAAACATAAAAAAGTTATGACGTAATAAAACATGCAATAATGCTGTAATAAAGCTGTAAGAAGGTCTTGATAGCATGCTTTTCATAGGACTGGAAGAATAAATGTTGAAATCTAAGAATAAATAGAAGAATAAATGTTGAAATCGAGAGGTCATTTAAGGGACAAGACCTGTTTAGTGCTGTTACATTTGATATTAACTCTTTCCCCACCAAACACAGACCTTTCATGCATTCATGGGAAAACATTTATCTGCCAAACATGGAATTTTCTGTGTTTTCACTGTTATATGCTGGGGGCGCTATTATGTTTCTCCTGAATGATACTAGAAAGTGTTCAAAAATTCAATTCGGATAAAAAAACGCTGGCAGGGAAAGAGTTTAAAGAGTTTTTTTCACTCTTTACGTTCTTGTCATTGTCATCGTTCTCAATAGTAGTGTCAGTGGTTGGGTTGTGGATGCTAATCTAAACATTTGTTTATAAAAAGAAATGGACAAAAAAAAAATAGCTGAAAGATGTTTCAAAATTGACTTCTGAGCGAAAAATCGAAACTATTTTATATAGTCCCTGCAGAAAAGCTTAATGGCCTTCCTCACACAGCTGTTACGCAGAAGTGTATATCTATTATAAACAGTTAAGTGAGATGTCAATTCCAGCCGCACAAAGGTAATTCCTGCACCTCCCAATGAGAGCTGAAGAACAAGACAATAATGATATTACCAATTAGCCGCACACGTCAAATGTCAGCGTCATGTTTCGTCGCTTTGTTTGTACGGTGCTAATAATGGAAGCATCTGCTCACGGTGCATTTCAACCTAGGTCTTTATCTCCTGCCAACAGCAGACTGAGTGAACCGGCTCGGTCTACTCACTGCCTACATTCTATTGATTCTCCTAAAACCCTCAACAATGGTATTTGTATGCCGGTTTATTCTGTAGTAATGCAGATATGCCAGGCAGAATTAAAGTGGGCCAAACAAACGCGGCAGGCGCTGGCTAATTGTGCTGTGAGATTGTGTGTGTGTGTGTGTGTGTGTGTGTGAGAGAAACAAATGAGAGGTTCAATTTGATATAACCCGCAGCTTTTCCGTCAGGCATCTTGCTAAGTACTTTCAAGTCTTTGTGAGGAAATAATTGATTTGTGGATGTGCCTCCGGGTGTGTGTGAAAAACGTATTATGATATTTGTCGAATAATAGCAAATAATCACTCGCGGGGAGGGAGGGCTGGTTAATGGATTACTGACTAATGGAGAAAAAGTGATTGACAGTTGGGTCAAATTGACAAATCGTGTCCGTTTCATTACTGATTCCGCTGAGGTGTTATACGCGCTCAGTGATGCTGAATATTTATAGTCTCAGCTGCATTGAAAAATTGTGCGTGTTTACTTGAGCCTTCGAGAAATAAAATGTTTGGTCAGACTCTCTCCACACATACACACACACAAATTTTCTCCTAAGCCTTGCTTCTTCTTTTTTTCCCTCCAAACTAGCAGCAGCTCATTTCTGGAGTCATACCTACAGTAATGATGTTGAGTCTAATCTGAACAGGGAGACAGCAGAGAGGATATTGAACAGTGGAAAGGTTAATCACCACTGCCTGGTTAGCCAGGGAAGACAAGCTAATTCCTCCGAAAGGCAAATGGCACACAGCTCTATCGGAGTGCAGATAAGCAGTGTTAATACACAGGCAGAATGGGGACTCAAGGGCTGAGGCTCTGTTATCGGCCAGCCCTGAGACGGGGCGACCTGGAAACAGCCCAGCCCCTGCCCTGAGCACAAAAAAAACCCTCAGACAGCCTCTCAAGCAGAACTATCACGAAACCCTGACCCCCTAAAACCATCCCCCAGATCCGTCCGGACTCATTTAGGACACAGCTTCCACAAACCAGCGCAGAATCCGACCCCCAGTATTTCCCACCCAAGAGCAGACCCCCAAAACTAGCCTATTAGGAGACATAGCTAATTGGAAGATCAGGCAAAGGCATTAAAAGATAAGATACTCCGGCAGCTTGCCTGAAGTGTGGATCAGCACACCAATGGGAAGCCATCGGGTTTTGTGATGCAATCGGTGTGTGAATGCAGTCGGTTAACATTTATTTGAGTGTGTTTTATAAATTGATACTGTTTCAGTCTTTCCACTTCAAAATGTCCAATTTAATACAATGTGTCACATCCAGTTTCTTTGTAATTATTTGTGAAATGTATTAATAAACTATTATATATTAATAGCTTTATTATTATTAAAAAAAAAATTCTCTTGGAGATAAAATAAAATAAATTAAAAATAGGCAAAAATAAGTATATAAGCAAAAATGTATTAAAACAAATAATCATAACTGAAACTGAAATTAATAAATGATAAACATTATAAAGTTATTAGATACAAGTACATTAAATGAGATTAAAATAAGCACAAACAAACAATAAAAAATAATACATAATATAAACAAGTATAAATAATAATCACATTAAATTACATTTAAGTTATTAATAAAAATGTTTTATTACAATTAATAAACAATAAGTACCATTCCATAAAAATCTAAATTTAGTAAATTATATTTTGTTAAAAACAAACAAACTCACAGTACTGCAATTCTATAATAAGTAGGAAAACATAATAATGCAGTTCAATATTTTCCAAAAACATTTTAGAAATATTTATAATATTTTGGACAGTATAAATTCATACTTTACATCAATTCAAAAAAGCTTTTAAAAGATGCCTTTTTTGTATAAGGGATACTCTTGTATGTGGCTGATCATATTTGAAGGTTTATGGCATTTAAAAGATTCAAAACCCCTGCATTAATATGTGATTCTGCAGAATTCAAGGCTTACAATTAGCTGCAATCTCCGATTCTCCCGCTCTCCTCTTGAGGGAACACAAATACGCACATCGGAAACTCATCAGCCATTGTTTCTTAATGCGGTATGAAATCCCATTTTCTGGTAAATGCAAATTCCTAACCTGCCACAGGATAAGCCTGGTTTTACATGTAGCTCTTTCATTCAGCACGTTACGGTGTCACCGCGGAGGCAAACCCTGCACCCCTCCACCAAGTATCTGCTGAATGATGCTTTCGCCTTCCTTCGTAATAAAAAGTAGGCATATAAACATCACTTCATTATCAAGCAGCCACTTTGAGCAAAACTGAATATACTGAAGGATTATTAAATGGATTTTTCCTGTGGAACATAAGAGATGGAGAAGGTCAAATGATTGGAGGTTGGAGAGTAAAACAATAAGGAGTCAGGCGAGATTTTGAATAATGGATTAATATAAAATGAGTGGCTAATTAACATGATCTAGAAAATCTAAGTGAATGTGTTGAAGGCCAGACACTGCGTCTCAAAAGACCTCAACGTTTACTACTGATGAGAAAAATAGGTGCAGTTCACCCAAAAATGAAAGGTGTTCATGATTTAGTCACCCTACGTTTGATGCTGTTATTCTTTTCTGTATGGCACAAAAAGAAATTTAAAGAATCTTCATGCAGCTCTTTGCCAAGCCATTTCATAGCAACACGTCTTTTAGACTCAAAAAGGACCAAAAAAAGTGGTCCCTCTGACCTTTTCAGTGGACCATTATTTTGAAGCTCTGTAAACCGGATGTATCTGTCGTGAAACTTACCTATACGCCTTTCAAAGGGATCATCACGTGTCCTCTGAAGCAGATCCAAAGGTTTTTGTAACAAAAATATTTCTACTTTTCAAATTACCATTGAATAGAAAAGCTAGGAGAAATGTATAAAAAAACATTTTTATTTTTGGGTGAACTACTCCTTTAATGGGTTTCCATTTCTTTATTCATCAAAAAATCCTGAAAAACAAAACTATTTTCAATAAAAATGTAAAACAAGCACAACTGTTTTCAACATTTATAGTGAAGTAAAGTGAAGAAGTGAAGTGACTTGTGGCCAGGTATGGTGACCCATACTTTTTAATCTGTGCATTTAACCCATCCAAAGTGCACACACAAAGCAGTGTGTTTTAGAATGATTTTTGAATGATTTTACCAGAAGTAAATGTTCATGCCACACTACGTTCTCTCCTTAATTAGGGGAAGTAACTCCGGTATGTCATCGGCAGAGCTGTGCCGGGATGAGGAGGGGAGGTGTGGGATGTTTCACACAATTGCAGGGTCAATGAAGTTGTACTTCTCCCCTCTGAGCACCGCTAATTTGCTGGAGGAAGTGCTGACAGGACCTTTCTGTGCCATGTTTTCCTTTCACGGCTCCACCTCTCTTTTTCTAGCAGACCTCCCGTTACAGATCTGGAGTGGTGGGAATCCAAAGAGGCCACAGCGTAGAGAGAGAAGGCCACTGGTAATGATCCACTTCACATGGGCGTTTATGAGCTGGGCGGGGTTGGGGGGGAAAGGGAGAGAAAGGGGGAGAGCTGATTTTGGGACCCTGAGAAAGACGGGCTCGACAAAGCCTGCCGATGAAGAGCCACATTTAAGGGCATTCTCCTGCAGCGCGCCGGCCCCTCGCTGCAATGGGCCACTTAACACAAGAGCACCTCTCACCTGCCAGGCAAACACTGCAGCCTCACTGTTTACTACCAAGCCCACTCCGGACTCATCTGCCCCAATTTAGCCGCACCGAGGCGCTGCTAAATATTTGGCCCCCTCAAACAAAAGGGTAACAAATACACGGGGCACAAAGGAGGTATGAAGTAGGCATGAGTAATATGCAAACTCCACCACCGCGTGCTTGAAGCTCTGAACAATGCATGCGGTAAAAGCGAAGTCTGAAGTAAAGTGAGCAATGTGTGAATGCGTTTAAGCAAAAAGAAGCAGACAACAGGTTCATGTGTGGTCAGAGGAAGTAACTAAAACAAAGCTCGCCAGCGCTCTGATACACGCAAAATGCAAACAAAGACAAAAAGAAGCCATCTCCTTAAGATATTAAGAAATGCCTACTCCACCCTTTATCCTCGTCTCCAACCCAGCTCTTTTTACTATTTGGACAATGACTTCCTGCTTCCAAATTAACCACCATTCTGACCCAAGAGGCCCCTGTCTCTATTGAGTGGCCCTCTAAGCCCCCGAAAAGTTACCCCAATTTCCGCTTTGCTTTTGTGCTTGTGTTTGGTCAGACTGAAAAGCTCAGTTAGGCCATTGTTGCAGTGCGGGACAGAGGGAGAGAGGGACATTGTATAACATGATCTCCTTTAAGGTGGTTCTGATTGTTGGGAGCAGCATGGGTCTGAACCCCGAGGACAGAGCCCAGGATATGACCCGTAACTGTCCAAGCGGTAATGAGTACTTTCGTACAGGAAGCGGTTAAAACACACATCTCTGGCTCTCCGTTCGCCCCTTCACGTCACTGTTTAAGGAATCTGAAATCAAGTGCCTTTGTGTAAATCATAACACAATCAGTGACAATCCAATTGTGGAAGGTGTCACGCATACAATAATAAAGTTGGACTGATTGACTGATGGGGAATTTTACAGTTCATTATCCAATCAGGCGCCAGCGCCGTGATGGGTGCTTGTCACTCGGGGAACTCTCCTGGCGGGGGCAGATGTCACTCTGATGCTGTTAAGATGACAAGCGCCGGAGGACAGTGCGGAGAGACTGACATTTTCTCTTCCCTCCCTCCGATGAATGGAGCGACGAAAAGAAAAGGAAAAGCGAGCGGAACAAGAGGATGCTGCCGTGTGACAAGCTCCATTCTGGCATTTGAATTAAACCTCAGACGGAGGAAAATAAGACAAAGAAAATAACACGGTCTGACAGCGTTATCGTCGTGTTTATACTCCTCTAGTTAGATATACGCCGAGCGCTGGCAGAATGAAAGCATTACGGCTCTACATTATCCTACTACAGAAATGCTCTTATCTCTGTTCTGCCGCAGCGGAATTGAAGGGGGAAAATACGAGGATGAATCGAACGAGTAAAGGTGACAGGTGAAAGACGAGTAGGAGAACGCGTCCAATCTTTCATACCTGAACGCGTGCGAAAAAACCAAGCAGGTAAAACGAGAAAAGCAGGAAGAGAGGGAAAGCACAGAGCGATCTCTATCTACTCAGAATGAGGGCCCCATTAACTTGACCACATGCCCTTTGCAGACAAAGGCTGCAGCCCTCAACTCCTCCCATCCAATTATGTGTGATTAGGCTGAGTGTGCTGTGTCAAGATGGAGGGTAACAATAAAGACATGTCACTCTCTCTTTCGGGTCGCAATACCATTCCCGAGCTTGAAACGCTCATGTGCGCGCCACAGCGGTCCGCACACTCCGGGACGCAACGGTCATCTCCGTCACGCTTTTTGCGGTTACCATGGGTGCGCTGTTTAGCGGAGAGGGCCCTTGTGTTGATTCATTGGTGACTCAAACCGCAGAGCTGAATGATGTTTTCAGAGACGGCGAAGGAGGGGAGTGCGCTCAATTAGCAGCCTCGTTAGAGGTAGTGATTAGCGAGGTCTCGGCTCTGAGAGAGGCCCCCTGGGGCACGAGCGGGGCCACTGCCACTTCAGCGCCGTCACCGCAGGAACCCCCAGCGTGTCCCACAAACCCCAGATGATAACAGACAACTTTTGTTGTGCAACTGTTTCTGGTAATTATCAAGGCAAGGGCTGAAACGATACGCTGGCATTAGCGACAGAGAAAACAGTGCCGTCGTATCTTACTGAAGGGAAGAACGATTAGCCACCCGGGAAATTAGAGACTCGAAAATATCTATTTATCAGAAAAGAAAACACACAATGAGAGTTTAAAAGAGTTTGTGATGGCAAGAAAATGTGTGTGATTTGGAACCGCCATATAACTATGCTGGAAAAAAAAAACGGAAGAGGGGGGTTGGCAGAAAGCAGGGGGGAGGCATATTAAAATTCATGACTCTCTCCGCCAGCATTTGTATAAGAAAAAGATTAAGAGGGGCCCGGGTGGAGAAAGAAGCAGCATTATCAGCTTCTCTCCTGCACCGAGCAGCCCGTCTCTCTACACTGAGACTCGGGGGTTAAGAGGATAACTGCCCTTCTGCTGGACACCACAGCTGCTTCTGCACTCGTATCCTGCTCCACGCTCCAGACACATCACCTCTTTCCTTGAGGATATAGAGTATTCACTCAAGAATACGCATTCGCACAAAACAGACAGGAAAAACACCACCACCACTAAGTTAAAATGTCATGGATGTGACCTGCGCTCATAGTTTAAACAAAACAAAAACGAAATATTTTATTTGTGTATTTGTTTGTTTCACCATGAAGCCATTTCTTTGTTTTTAGTTGTATTTGTCTGTTTCAACGTGAACCGAGATATAAACTAAAACAAAACAAGTTTCAAACACTTCTTATTTATAATACGGAGGAATGAAATATGATTGAAAATTCATTCATTTTTGTTGCTGTTTTATGGCTAAATCAACGCAACATCAGTGTTCAGTCAATGTAGAAAATACTAATGACAGTTTATGAAGATTGATGCCCCCACAGTAAATAATTGGGGGTGTGAAATAGTGTTAATATGTGAGAATAAAATATAGTTTATGCGGAGTGAGCGGTCTTAAGGTCTGGTATTAGCGACCTCTGCAAAATGGAGCTGTTAGGCAATTCTCCAGAGACTGGTGAGAGGTGCTGCTCCATTATGTGTGCATGTATTCCCAAGGCAAACAGAATCAGCTCCCATCTTAACAGGCTCAGTATTGCTGCCTGCTCTGTCTGACAGCAGATAAGAGGAACGATTCAATCAGGGGCTAATCCTCACCTGCCCGTTCCAGACTGCATGGGTTCATCTGCATACTTCACCTCAGCATCCTGTCCGTGAGAGTCAAGTTTCCACTGTTTGAACATGAATGGGTGGAATGAATGAATAAATGAATGTATATGTGAGAACAGTGTTTAAGAAGAATCAGAAAATAAGAACACAAGTAAAAAAAAAAAAAAATATATATATATATATATATATATATATATATATATATATATATATATATAAAAGATGAAAGAAGCAAAAATGAAATATGCGTGTTTTTGTTTACGAAACATACAAACAGAAATAAACACGAAAACAAAACAAAGGTGCGACCGTATGACTAGCTGACCGTGGTATAACCTCGCCATAGCTACTCAAATCTGGAAAGACGTGAAGGTAACCTTACCAGGGTTTAATCCCAGGCTCTAATTGGAGTGAAACTCTACCTGTCTCCCTGATCCTGGGCTCAAATTGGAGGGTAACTCCACCTGACTTATTAATCCTGCATTCTAATTGGCTGGTAACCTTAGCTGGTGAACTAATGTGAATTTCTAAGTGCCACACATTGTGCCATGTGTCTCAAAAATGTCTATCAGAGCTCTGACTGACGGTATTCGATGTCACTCCATTCAAAGGTGATCATTTTCCCCACACTCTCTCACACCTTCACAAGTTCATACCTGTACTACATACTCTCTTCATTCTGTTAAGCCACTGATTTTTTTTGCCTGTGGGAGTAGATGCGTAGGTTTTTAAACGCGTTTTGTTTATGTCGTCTTTGAATATAAAAGGGTAAATAAAAGTCACCTTCAAGACAGTTTCTTTTTATTCTCTTAAGGGCAGGACTTCATTTTTGCAGCATGAGCACAAACAATTTTGACAACGGTAATTCTTTTATTGAGAATTACACACAAAAAATAAAAAATAGGCAAAAAATGTCAGTCTATAAAAGAAAATGTAAACTGTTCTGTTTTTATCTATAGCATATGTATGGCAGAAGCGATTTGGGTTCATAGATGTAAGTGTGATATTCAAGTGCTGGAGAGAGTGCTCTTGTCTCTCAGCAGAGATACAGACAGATAGAGACTGATAATTTTAAATAAAAAAACATGACATGATGACAGAGCAAAGAATTCCCACAGGCCAGTCCATCCCTGTTATAACAAATATAATAATAATAATAATAATAATAATATCAACAATAATTACCAACATCACCACTACATTTCTTTTTAAAAATTGATTTTATTAAAATTAAAAAAATTTTCTCCACAATCTATGTCCTGTTTTATTTTTGCATTTCTTTTTTTAATGGCTTTTTTCTCCGCATTGATTTTTTAAGTTGCACACTTTATTAGATTAAAAACAAAAATAAAATCCAAACCCACCCCCGAACCGATACATGCTTATTTTCTCTCTTTAAGAGGATCGGGCAAAGTGTTTAACATCTCAGGTTATGAAATTAAACGACTGTAAATTTGCCATGAAATTCGACCAACGTTATTGTGGCTGTTTTTAATTAGAGGGAGGCTTAAGGTTAACAAACAAAAATCCAAAAACAAAAACAGCTGTCTGGTGTGCCGCGCACATCTGTTTCCTGACCAAAGAGATTAGAGTCTTCACCAGGCGCTCGCATAAACAGCCGATACCTCACAGACTGTACCATAAACCCCAGCAATCGAAAAAAAACAATTCTTTTATGCCGGTCAAATTCATGCGACATGATAACAGATTGCTTCTCCATCAGACACACCCAGTGCAAATTTCCATGTGAATGTACAGTCAAAAACATAACGGATGTAATCATCGGCAGAAAAAAAACATACAGATTCAATTTGCGATCTTGATTTTCAAGTGCGAAAAATGAGAAATGAGCGAGGTAAATATGAACACGGCTTCTTCCTCTTCCTCTCTCTCTCTCTCCGGCTGCGTGTGCGCCTACCTCTAAAAAGGGTTACAAATGAGCGCCAGCCCCCAGAGAGTATTCAATTTGCTCCTTATTTTCTCAGACAAATGTGTCTCTTTATCAAAGTGAATAGTCCAACCCAGGAAAGATAAACAATAATCTCATTCAGCGCTTAATGTTTTCCCCTTGCACTGCACCCAACTCAGCCCTCTCTTATCTCACAGCCAGGGTGCCAAGGGTCCCGGCGTAGATTAGCCAAAGGCATCAGACAGATAAGGACCATAAATCCAAATTGCATATGAAAAATATTAAAGCATTATGATGTATTAATCTAGTCATTGCATTATTTATCTTAATCGTTGAGTGGCAGTGTGTGAGCCGCTCCGCGCAATGAGAGAGGACACCTCATCGTGTGATGGGTTTGAGAGGAATTACACCACCCCGTATCAAAGACCGCCGGCGGTATTCGTTCCCGGCAGCGTCCCGGGTGTTTCCAAACATATTAAACTACTGTACGTCGCATGCGAGGGGATGACAAGTTGAAGAGCACATCATTAAACGCATCTGTCCATCCGTACCCCCTCCTGACCTCGGCGGCCCCCCGTAACCAAGCGATCGGGCCCTCGTCTAAAGGGGGGATTCTCAGCAGGGCGGTGGAGGAACTGTCAGGTCATCTCTGATGTCTGCCACGCTGGCCGCACATCTCCCCATAATCTGCCCTAATCTCTCGCCCGCTCACCTAATCAGAGCAATGAAACCTGAGTGATCGGTCAGAACAATGGCCCGAGAAGAGCATTTGCTAAATTACTCAGCTAAAATCATATGGCGCAGCTTATTCAGACACTTATTCCAGTCAGTTATGTTACCAGTTGACGTTCTAAGCGATTAGGTGTTTATGGGTATGTGTGCTCTTCTGGAACTAATGGGGTTGACGGGGTTTTCTTCATTCACTTTCACTGAATGGATTCTAATCGTGCGATCTGCATTTCTGCCGCACCGTGAAGCTCTGCTTTGTTTACATCTCAACCATGACTTTGGCATTGTGTTTTAGTCCTTTCTCAAGCGTATCGGTGGACATGAATGATGCGAATGTTATATTTAATTTCAAATTGCAATCTCTTTGAAGGAATTTTCTGTGTTCGGCTCAAATCTACAGGACTTGTGGTTTAATGTTGATAAAAAATTTTTGGGATTTTTAAACTTTTTTAAGGTCATTTGACAGTTTTAGGCATTCGAGAGTGGTGAAATTGGATAAAAATGAGATAAAACTAAATATATTGGATATTGCATACAAATTGGATATTTTTACACTAAAATCAACACATACAGTTTGGTTTGTTTCGTGGATTTACTATTTAGCTTTTTGTTTTTGTGGACTGAGCATTGATTAATCCGTGTTAGGAAGGTTATTTTGAAAATGTACAAGATTGCAGATTTACCTATTTTAATAAAGTAGTGAAATTTTTATTTCTTTTACTTTCAGCACCTCTTTTACTTTAAGACCATTCTAATGTTAAATACAGATTCACGAGATATAGTTTAAAAGTCATGACAGGAAACGCTGACATTTAAAGAACAGAAAAATTAAATCTTAAAAATCTTAAATCAGAAAACTAATAAAAGATAATGCATACAAACCCATATAGGAAATAAAACCATTCTCAAATAAACATGTTGTATTCTAACTCATATTTTCGCATTGTCAATGTAATTTTGAAAAAAAAATCAATTAAATATGTGTTTGAAAATATTTAGATGTTGTACACTTTTGTTATTTGTTACCATTAACATTTCCATTAGTGACCGTAATTTAACAGATTACAGTTACCTTTATTTTGTAATTAATTTCAATTAATTTAACTAGTTACTAACTAACACTTGTTTTTAATACAAAGAATTTCGACTGAACCTGGAATATTTCTTTAAGGAATTTCCTCAACAACAACAACAAAAAAATAAACCAGCATTTTCTAGAGGCAGCTCGTGTGTCTAAAACTCGCTGGTATAGTTTTTCATTTTCACATGTTGGAGCACCACCACAACAGCAGGTTTTCACATTAAAGAAAGCAAAATGACTCGTCACGTCAGATGATCTAACCGTTGAAAAGATGGAAGGCACAAACAAGTGTGCGTGTACGAAGGGAACTATTTATTTCCTTCTGCTCGCTCCTCTTTCCTTTCGGCTCTGTGCGTAATCGTCACATTTCGCCACCGCCACCGCCGGTTCTTCCCTGACCGCTGATGCATGAAGATGTTTAAAACTATGAAATAACGCTGTCACATCAGACCAGAGGGGAATTGGCGTGATGCAATATCCTTTGTTACAGAGACCATCTGATAAGTGTCATTCTCGGGCGCTACAGGGGGGCAAAGATGCCCACCGGGCACCGACGGGGTGGCAGAAGTGCACTTCCCTAGTGGCCTTTGGCCAGCGTCACCACATGTGTCACATAATCACAGCGTCAAAACCGCGAGGCCTTTTCCTCGCAACAAACATTCCCAGGCCTCCCGTCAATCATTCCGTTTCTTATTTCAATCTGAACCTGGCTTACTCGAACCCATCGCAGTTCCTCGCTGAGTAAAGGGAATTTGAACATCACCCCTGAGCTCTCAGAGAGGAAGCTGTGATCACACTGCCGGGCTCTGATTAATAATCACTCGTTATTCACACTCACTACACTAAAATTACGCCTGGGGGAAACACTATTTCTGCCCACGGCAGGGTGCCCCGACCAGCCCCCCTTTAGCCAATCACGCTGCAAACTTACGGCCCCCTCGAACGACATGCTCCGACGGTGCTCCTAATCTGCAAAGACAACAATGGAGACTAATTACACGTTTACGTCTTCAATCTCTCCTCTGAGTGTAAATACATGACAAGGAGGGAGTGGAGGAAGAGGAGGAGCAGCGCTCAACAGTTCAAAGTCAAAAGCTCTCTGAAGGACACAATGAAACACTTAAACACAGATCCTCAAGTCCAACGTGTTTTTCCGCCTCCTCTCTCTGGCTCACTCATATTCAGCTCAGTGCAGCAGGACATATTCAGATGCTCCGATAGGATTGTTCATCTGGCTTGAACTGTATCTGTGTCGGCGAGGAAAAACCGTCACAAATCCTGACGATCTGCCGGCGCTTTTCTGTCCTTATGTTCTTTTTTTCTTACGTTCTAATCATTAAGTCACATCAGTCAATAGCTTTATTATCTGCTTGCCTGCGAGCCTCTATCTTGCTATCGCCCTGTAGAGTAATTGCATTGTGACAGGGGATGATGGGGACTGAAGAGCCTTTCATTTGCAGGTTAGCGTTTATCAGTCAGAGCCATCGCGCGGGGCTGTCACTCTGCCATCGGCTCGCTCGGCCTGTCTGATGTCCTTCACGTAACTTTGCACGACAGCAATTTTTTCATTTTGGCCTCTTTATCCTGGTGTTTGTAGAGGTGTGTGTTTGGCCACGAGACGGAATTCAAGAAGGATGGATTAACATCAGCACGATTTCTGACAGTTTTGCAGGTGCTGGTTTTTTTTATTTTTTTTTGTATGTGTCGCTAAAAAAATGTTAATTGACTATGCAAGGAGCTGAAATATAACGAATGCCAAGTCACTGATCAAATGTATCGCATTGCAAACATAGCAGAGTCTGAGAATAGAGGTGCATTTTTTCAGCAGGATACTGTTTTCTTTTTATTTTAAATGATATAAACGGCACCTCAATTTCAGCAAAAACTTGAATAAAGAAGTTTATGCAACTTAGTATTCAATCCGTGCATGAACTCCATAAGTTTGTCATAACCGATGACCTTGTTCTTCAGCAAGATTTGAGAGTATTCCAAAGAGCATCTCGTGGTTCAACAGAACGAAATCATAATGTTAACCTAGAAATAACGAAGAAGCTAAAATATTTCTCTCTAAACGAACTATGGAAGTCAATAGAGAACAGGAACTGTTTGGTTACCAACATTCTTCAGCCTTCTTTTAATAGACCTTAATAAGCCACTATAAAAACATGTATGTCATTAAAAAACAAAGTTATGGGAATTTTGATTAGTTAGTTTTTTTGCTTAATTATTGTATATAGTCTAGATATTTCCACCAGAGCACTGTAAATAAAATTTCACTTTGCACTGACATGCTTCTACGGGTCAGGCCGTCATTTATTTTCCTTGAAAAAAGAAAAATTGCCAACTGAAATCTAGAGTTTTCGCTCACTCTCATCTGGAATGGACTGAATGACCGTTACGTGTGCAGACACTCATAAAGACTGAGACATTCACTTTTTAATTCTCCAATCAATAGCTCTGACACAATCAGAGTCACAATTCTAGACGTCCCTCCTCTGCAAAATGTTGATCTGAGTGCCTCTGAATAGAAATCATTGATTTATGGTTTTCCTCTCCCATCACCGTGTCCTTCTTCCCCTAGTAAATCCTCTCCACATTCCACTCTCTCCTTTGTATTCATGCCCTTTAACTGTGTCCAGGTTCAAAAGAATTAACCTTGATTGGGATAATTGTGCCCAGGCCAAAGTGGATTGATTGTGTTTTATGAACCTGTTCTCTTCCTCTCAGTCTCCAGTCCCCCCTCCTTCCCTTCTCGTGTCTCCTTCGCTGACAATTTACCTCGCCCTTTCTAGCTGTCATCATCACAGCCAAGATTTCATCTTTGTCCTTTTCTATTCTTTTACCACGATTTGAACAATTCGGTGCCAAAGACTGTAAGACAGACATTGTGAGATTGCTATAGCGCAGGACTTTGCTTTTGTACAGGACATTCGGGACAAAGCCTGAGTGACAGCTATCTATTTGTCTTCAGCCTCTATGAAGAAATAACCATGTTACAAAAGCACAACACCACTCCAGGAGAGCTTTTCAGCAAAGGTTCATCTGAACAAACTGAATTTTTAGAGCAACAATGCTGGACTGACCTTCAGCTGGTACTATAGAAATGGGAATAGTAAAGAATTTACTGATTCTTGTTTCTCAATGGCTTAATCAAGGCTTTTTTTTAGCACTTTTAAAGCAAAAAATATTAGTGATTTAATAATAATAATAATAATAATAATAATAATAATAATAATAATAAATAAATGATCAAATGATTTCTTAAAAACATTTACAAAATGTGTCTTTTTTAGAGGCCAGAAAAAAACTAATAACTGCATTTTGTGCTATAGTAAACAACGACTAAAGAAAAAAAAGTGTTCGCCAAAATTGATAAAATACTAATGTAAAATGGATTTGTTTCTTTAAACAGATTTAAGCTGTGTGATTTACAGTAGTGTATAAAGTACCTGAAAGCCATACTCAAGTAAAAGTACAGATACCTTGCCAAAAAATTACTTTGACTTTTGAAAGAAATAAAAATGACCTTTATTCCATTAGCAACATAAGAAAACATTTCTGGAATCTGCAGATGTGTTTACACAGTTTAAGTATCTTGAGGAAACATGGGTGCGTTTAAACTACAGTTACAGATGCAGAAATAGGCCCAATGTTGTGTTTTTAACATAAAATATTGGATACTGATGTTTGAAAACATTTAAATCATGAAAAAAGTCGAAATGTGAAATTAAAACCACCATTAGGTGACAGCACGCGACTTAATGAGTCATTGAGATCTTTGTTTGGAACTATTTTTGTTGGCAAAATTGAGCAAAAACAAGCAATATTATGTCTAAAATTGCTTTACTGAACTGGTTTATAATAATTATTAAATGAGTTCATGCTAATATCTGCAGAAATATGGTACTCTTTGTGTGATATACAAAGATATAGCCTACTCATTATTACAACAACACTTATTATCGCAGACGATGCTGTATCCTACAGCTCAGAATCGACTTGAATGAGAAATCAAATCATCCGCGGTTGTGCTCGAACTTCTTTACATAAGCAAAGGTGTTTTTAGAAGGTTAACTTGCAAACGCCAGACCACTGATTCGTCAAAACCTGCTTTCTTGACGAATGTGTAACGAATGTGTTCCGAAAAAAAAAAAAAAAAAAAAAAAAAAAAAGTACGTAATTTAATTAGGAAATGTATTTAAGTAAAAGTAAAAGTTGGATGAAATATAAAAACTCAAATAAAGTACATATACTCCCAAAAATATTTAAGTATCGTTACTTCGTTACAATACACCAATGGTGATTCATTAAAAAAAGATTCATTTGTTCGGGAATCAATCGCTCTGCATGGATTCGATTCGCTAAAAAGAATCGGTTCAGAATCATTTGTCTGGGATTGGACATCGTCAGTTGGTGAATGGAAGAACATTTATTTATACAAAGTTATTATTTGATGAATTGGACTAACTAATTGCATTGTGAGTTTTGAATTTACTAAAAAAAGAATCCACACATGAGAGTCATTCGTTCAGCAATTTGACTAGGTGCACAGAAAATGTTTGATTTACTAAAAGAAATGATTCACAATAGTCAGCCATTCGGAAAATAAAATAATAATTGCTTTGTATGTTTTGAATTTACTGAAAATAAAACATTATTTGAGAACCAGACTATGCTATTTGTTTTGTATAAACTCGATTCAGTAAAAAAAACTAATTCATAAGTGTTTCTTTATGATTCGGACTTCTCTGGTTCACTAGATCTAGCTATCAATAGAATTTAAAAAGTAATTTTTTTCAGGTTTCGGGTTACACTAGTTGCATTGTATGTTTTAAAATCACAAAAAAGAGTTGACACAGAGTCATTCGGCTACTTGTTGCAACTGTTTGATTTACTAAAAGAACAGATTCATAGGAGTCAATTACTAACAAATTGGACAACATTGGAGGTGCTGCATATTTTGGATTCATTAAAGACAACAGATTCATAAGAGCAATTATTTCTCAAATCTGACTACACTAACATGTCTGAACTCACTAAAAAGAAGCAATGGTTGTGCTTGTGTTTGTATTTATAGCAGTTACAGTACTGCACAGCTGTTGAATAGACAATAAGTCATTCAGTTTCAGTGTTTATATTATTAATACTAATGTGACTTTTTTTTAAAAAAACTGAATCGATTCTGAATAAGAACAGGTTCTCGATTCCCTATCTTAATCAATACCCAATGCAGTCCACTCGACGGAGAAAGAAACATTCTCATAGCTTTCTCAACTTTCATACAGTTTGAGTCATGAGGGACAAAATAAGAATTTCCTCATGACGACACATGACAGACTGTGTGAGTGTGTGTATACCCATAAGTGGCTGGGCCACACTGAAAAGGAAAGGAAGCAGGCAGTCAATATCATAAGCGGCTTACAAGCAGGCGTCCACTGCTTCTCACAACAGATAGAGAGAGTCTTGTATAGCAGCCCTCTCTGTCAGCTCAAGATTAGTGGCAGCGAGAGGGATTTCATCACCTTTATTCAGAGCGGAAAAAGGAAGGGAAGATTGCTACTCTGGAAATGTGCATGCACAAACTACTGTAACCCCCTCCCTCCTCCTTTCTAAAAAAAAAAAAAAAAAAAAAAATTGCTCTATCCGTTCTCCACAGAGGCCCATGATTGCTCCACACTTCACTGGACTTGAGGGGCAAAGCCGGAAGGACAATAAGCCACAGCAGATACATTAAAGGCCCTCTAACACTGTCCAGGTTACTGACGGATGAGTTTCTGATAGCGGAGAGAGGGAACAGGTGAGGAGCTCCGCGCTGAATGTGTGCGATTACAGAACCTCATGAACCCGCACAAGCACACACAAAGCTCAGAGAGGTCTGTAGCGTCCCTGATTATGGAGGAGCTTTCGGCAGAGCAATATACAGTATCTGCAGCACGCCATATTCAAATGAGGGGTTTAATGGAGCAAAAAAATGGGTGGGAAGCGGTTAAGAAATAAATAAGCGATGCAGGTGTTGGTGAATGTAAATGAATTGAGGAAAAAAGTAAGCTGAGCTTCACTCAGCCAGTCTGCTTGGCAAAGCACATCCTTACATAGAGGTAGGCTAAAATCATTTCAGCTTCAATGAACTACCCCCACCCCCTCCCAAACCCCCTCCCTCCACGTCGCACACGCAACCTCTCAGAGGAGCCGAGGGGAGATCGTTCACATCAGCTTAGGTTAAGGTTTTTAAAGCTGTGCCGAGTGTCAGAGACCTCGGGTGCTCAGTCGACGAACATATCCAACGGTTCTCTCGGAGACGGGCCCATCTCCGCTTCCTACAGAGTCAAAGTGGACTTCACTTAACTTAATTTTACTAGTTGACCTACCAGACCTGCAAGGTTTGAATCAGAACGTCTCCGGGCACTCATTTAGCAGAGCTAATCTTCTTAAAAGGTCAGAGAAAGATTCGTTTCTGGAAGTATTTTGAGATGGCACAGTGCACATTCACTGACTGCCTGGAAAAAAACACGCTAAAGCAAATCAGCCGGCAGTGCAGCTGTACTCTCCTCTTCAAACATCACAGTAAACACATATTTTCAGTCATGTCTGACTTGACCTTGTCCAGATTTTTCTGAGCGCTGATGACTGCCTTTATGATCTAAAACTCTCTTTTTGTATGACAAAGCCAGCCTTTGCCTGACAGGGGAGGCAAAGATCAGAATATTGAAAGGAAATGTGTTACTCTAGTTGGACTCATCATGAATTGTCTCTCCCATTCTCTTGATCTTTTACATTCTCTACTGTTTCTTTCAGGTTAATTGCCTGTTAACCCTCCACTTACAGTAATTACTGGCCCCAATTACCATCTGACAGAAGCGCAGGGCGACTGGGAGAGAATATTATTTTTTTCCCCTTATTTTCAACTACTTTAGTCTAATATCTCTAGTTTGTACAGACATATACTTTTTAAATTAAATGAAAATTTTTAAGGAAGGGACATTCATCTGTTTCATACAAATATCTTTCGAACTGGAAAAAAAAAACCTTACAAGTCACTGTAATTACGTATTTCATTAAGATCAAAAGTTGCGGGAATAACGTTTATTCTTAAACGTAATCTTTTTAAAAAAAGACTTAAATGTTTCTTTGTCGAGGTTCCATAAAAACCTATTTTCTTTCTTTGAATCACATGAAAGGTCCCACACTGTAAATGTTTCAACAGGATTTTCATCAGCTATGCTACATTCTTAAAAAATAAAAGTTCAGCGCTACAAAAGAACCATTTTGGGTTCCCCAGAGAATCTAAAAAAACATTTTTCACCTCCGTTTTAATAATCTAACCTTTTTCTAAAAAAATTTTAAAAATAAATAACAGTAAAAATAATATTTTATGCAATAGAAAAAGTTCCATGGATGTTTAAGGTTCTTGCCAATAAAGAACCTTTATTTACTATATGCATACAAAAACTAATTTAGGTTTTCCAAAGCAGTTCTTAAAAGAACCATTTTTTATATTAGTGTAAAGAAGAATTTTAATAACCTGAATAACCTTTTTCCACTATAAAGAACCCTTTTATGGTACAGAAAGGTTCTGCGGATGCTTACGCAACCTTGATGACAATAAAGAACCCATATTTTTAATGACATTTATTGGTTCTTTGAGAATGTTTGACTAAAAGGTTCTCTGTGTTTAGTGCGTATAGCAGCACATACATCCTACAGTATACAGTCTGTATACGTTTTCAGAGCGATTTTCAATAAAGGTCATTGTATGTCAACAATTTTTAAAACAGGATATTGTAACACAGCACGAAATGAGCAGCCATGCACACTTATTTAACCTTGCTCCACGTAATGTTTTTACACAGTATAAGTGCAGAACACCAAACAAGAGCTGAAGAGTCAACGATTCATTTTTTTCAATAGTTAAAATGGATAACGAACAAGCGGCTACAAAAACACAACGGAATTCTGAGATAAACCCAAGTGCTCGGTTTGACATTAAATAGAACTTACAGAGGACATGATGTTTTAAATGAAAACATAACTGCTTTTTTGAATATTTTATCTGCAGAAATGATTTTGTGAGAGTGCTGAAATGGCTCCCAGGGACCCTCGAGCACTTTGCATTTTCCTGCCTTTTCTTTCCAGCTATTCCCCACAGACGCTTCCTCGTCACTGCCTGGCAGATCCAACATTCACAATTTTCCACCTCTCTACACCCCTAATTACAAGAGACACAATTGGCACAGAAACTTGCATGACTGTAAGTGTAGCTAACTTGCAGTGTAACAGTTGTCACTGATATAAGAAAGATGTCTTTAAACAACCGCAGAGTTTGGTGGCATACTGGGAAATGCCTCACAATAAGGTTCAACAGTTAATGCAGTAAATAACGTTGAACTTTTTTTCTTTTAAAAACATTTTATTTAATGTTTAATGTGTTAAGTGCATATATTTTTCACAAAACTAACTTTCATAGTGTTATGTTAATTAAAATACATGCACATATTAACCTCACTGCAAAGATTATTACCATAGATTAATAAATGTTTATTTATTATTAGATAAAGATTCCAAATTCACTGTGATATTAAACAATAGAACCTTACTGTAAAGTGTCAGTGGTTTGTATGTTAAAAAGTATTAAAAAGTCAATCATTTTGGCTTTGGGAGTCCCCAACAACAGGTTGTCATGCAATGCAAGGTCAAAAACAGCACTTTCACAGTCTAATAATATGTATTTATTTTAATCTTACATGCGCAAGGATTCGCTTGATTCATTTTTCAAACCTCTCCTTGTGACGCTAATCTGCAGTGATTGTTATAAAATGGTATAAAATGGTCTCATTTTGATTTGATCATGCCTATAATTTTTGCCGCTCCAAAAGCGGCACCCAGTGGCAAAGAGTTAATTAACATTTTCATTCAGACCAACAAGAAAAGACCAACAAGTGGGCGTGCAATATGCTAGACGTCAGCATGAAACGGCTTCGTTTTAAAAAGGACGCTTTCAATGATTCTGAGTCAACTATTTATTGTGAGAGACAATAGCTTTATACACAGCGCCCTTTCAGATTCAAAACTGTGCAGGATGTTTTCATTCAATTAGAGCTGCTTTACACGCTGCATTAAAGGTCACTTTCAAAAATCCATAATAGGGACACTTTAAGAATCACACATAACCCTAATTTCTCTTCACATTTTTCTCTAAAGTTAGAGCTAATTTGGCAGGCAAATACAGTATTAGAATAAAATAGAAATAAAATAGAGATGTCTTGTGTATGAACTTGGTTTGCAGAAGCCTTTTTTTTGGTATCAGTATATTGAAACTGTACTTTAAAAAGATGAGCGAAGAGAACAGAAAAGGATTCCTGGCACCATTTACAGCTATAAACGGTCAGAATTTCGCAAAGGCATTCAAAACAAGGTCGTGACAGCTGACACGCAAAAACACAGTCAGCTGTGGTTAACTCCTTTTCAACTTCATGAACTTATCACAGAACGACAGGACGCAACCTCTAAAATGTTCTCTCATGAAACATTCGCACACCTCGACCACAGGCTTACACAATTCGCGCGTTGTACCCGAATCAAACAAGCACGAGAACACCATTTCAGATCGGAATTTTATTCGCAACCCTTTTCCGCGATTTCACCGCTCCACATTTTCTCCCTTACATCTTTGATTTGGCTTCCTCGCCAAAACGCTCAGAGAACGGCCGTGTGCTCCACTCAAGGTTAATGGATCTGCAGCCGTACAGGTAATCTACGGAGAGAAAGACGACCTCTTTTATTATGAAAGGTTTATTGCTTCGCGGGATCCGACGTTGCCTTTTCGGTTCGCTCTATAACCGCTGGCATTCACCTTTTGGCCTATTGCGACATGCTGCTGCATGAAAGGACAGTGTCTTACGAAGTACACTGTTCAGCAGAGCCCGTTGCAATGAAAAGCCTGTCATCAAACGCTTTACATAGCTATTCTTTTTTTCCCCCTTTCCTGAGTATTTCTGATTTCAACATCTTTTTAACAAAAAGCATCATAATACTACGGTTACTACTTTATTCAGATTTTATACGGTGCAAAAGTCCACACGTTTCGAGGCATTCAGTAAGGCCGTGTTAGAAGCGACCGCATAAATATGCACATAGAAAGCACACACTCACACGGAGCACATGTGGAATATCTGCAATCAGCATCCAACTGTTCTGCATTCTCTCCCGCCCTGTTAAAAACGCAATTTCTCATGGAGTGGGGCATATGAAAAACAAACACACGCGTAAATCACTTCCACCAGTAAATTACCTGAGTCCCGATTGCATCTGACCTTTCACCCTGCTGTCAGTAGCCAATTACAACCGCACTCTGCGAATGCGGCGCAACCTTGGGATTGGGATGTCAAACGCAACTTCTTGAATTTAAATAGAGCTACGCAAAATCTCTGAGCGCTTGTCATTTCTCTCATCTCAAGGCTTGGGAATTGTTCACTATTTTGGTATGTGCTGTGAATCAGTGTATTATGTGGCAGTGAGTACTTCATGTTCAGTGCAGTAAAAAACAAAAACAAAAAAAAAACATGTATATACAATATACAACACTGTATATATAATATAATAATATATTATAATTATAATTACTATTTTATTCATACATTTTTAAAAAGCAAAACACATTTAAAGAAAATAAAAGTAGATGTATTAAGATAATAGGAATATTGAATTAAGATAATATGTCTTACATTTGAATTATTACATTATTTGCATAAATTATTTCCCTTTTGAGTGAAAACAAACCCTAAAGCTCAAATAGGAAACAAATTCTTAGTTAATCAACAGGACATTCTTGAAAATTTGCTTCAGGTAAATTAATAAAAATGAATTAAGTTTTTAGTAATTATTATTTATTGCAAAACAAGATATAAAATAATTATGTGTAATAACAGAAGATATATTAAAAAAATAGTTTTCTTCCGATATATATGATAGTCTATTTTTAATGAAAATATATTTTCTTTGGAAAAAAAAAGATTGAAATATTTTTCTTTAGTCATTTTTTTTGTCTTGTCTTTTTATTTGTTTTGTTTTGCTTAAAACATACTGAAAATAAGTAGAAAATAACTTACTGGTGATAGGAGAAGAACTTATAACAAGATATATATTTTCTGAAAATTATGTAAATTGATCGTGCTTTTAAAATTTGTATAGATTTTTACTAAGACACAATATCTAATTATATATGTGTAATAATAATATAAATATTATAATTATAATAATATAATATAAATATTCTTTTTGCACTACACGGTGCCAAAGTCAAGTAAATATTCAAAACATATAACTTTCTTATCCCAATTTCTTGTACTGTTTTGTCTTTTTGAGTGCAAACATGAAAATATTGTTACATTTATGTTCATAACAAGCATGTTATTAGTATTAGTATTATTATTACTACTATTATTATTTTTCACAAATTAGCTTCAAGTATATTGAACTTCTTTTGGCCAATTTTCAGATGTTCTCGCAGAAAAAAAATACTGATTAAAACCATTTTTGCATGTCGAATCTATCATCATATCTTCAAGCAGTCATTATCGTTTAAACAAAACAATTAAGATTCTTAACATCGCTATTCTTTGTCATTATCCATCTCTCAGTCTTTTTCACACACGCGCACACACACACACACACACACACACACACACACACTCTCCTCTGCAGTGCTAAAGTGCTGCATTAATCATCTTAAGTCTCTGGTCAATATGCAGGCGAAGAGCAAAGCGGCTCAGCTCTCTGCTTATTTAACGGCTCAGTGCTTTTCCACCTCTGTGGATTAGAGAAGAACGACCTGCATTTACACATTTATTCACTCCACAGAGACCTGCTCATCTTCCACTCTTCACTATCAGAGAGAGAGAGAGAGTGACCTCACCGGCCATCAACATACTGTGGAAAACACAGTGTTCTCCTGCTTGGCTGGCTGTGTGCATATGTGTGTATACTCCAGTGATACCGCTGGAGAACTCCATGGATTGAAACCACACAGTGGATTAAATTGCTGCGTTATGAAATTGCCCTAAAAGTGATAAGATGAACAGACACAAGGGGAACAGCCTTTAAACATAATGGCAGCTTGACAGACAGCGCAGCACTTAAATTTTAAGAGGCACTTAGGAGCAATAATTGAGTAATGTCTTCACACGCCGTCTTTTTGAAGGGACGCAACAGGCCCGTTGTAGCTTTGTCAGAACTGCAGAACTTTTTTTTTTGTGTCAAATAAAAAGTGACGGTCATTGTTTTTAATGCATTCTTCTTCTTTTTTTTTTTTTTTTGGTTCAACCCATCCCCGCTAATTGAAAAGTGCTTTTGAAACTTTTGGAAGTAACTGATTTAACAGTGCTAGGGTTCAGGTGGGTCTTCTCAACACCGGCGGCGAATTCAGGGCATATGCCAGGCCCGCATTTGACCCCGAGGGTCCAGTGCAATTCTAACCATCAGAAATGGGGCACGGAGGATGCTTGTTAGACGGCATGCTGGGCACAGCAGAGAGCCCCGGTCTGAATGGCGGGGTCAACGGCTGGGCCTGTTTCTTTATGACGGCCTGCTGAGGAGGGAGGAATGAATGGAGAGCAATGGAGGAAAGCGTGACACGCAGGAGCGAAAGAGGCCCAATAAGTGGTGCGTAGTGACAAGGGGGTCTCGTCAAAGGCCATTTCAGTTAACGGCCTCCCAAACTCACAATGCTTTCACAACTCGCACGGCCAAGTGAATGGGATTGACCAGCTGATAGGAGGTCATGCCGTAATTACGATCCAATTTTTTACCTGCAGTGCTCTTTATCTTCAGGTGGAACGTCGCTAGTGTAAAACGGCCCGCGTTGAATTGGAGATCTCCAAATTAAAACCCCATTACATGCATGTAATATTCAGAGGCTCTAATTCAGGCTTTTAAGAGGCCGCCCCGGATGCTCGCAGGATGCCCCGAAGCAAGAGCAATCTGTGCAGCAAGAACACCTGCTCAAAACGCTCCCAGAGTCTCCATACAGGGACTTGTTGTGCATGCAAAAGTGACGAGAGGAACCAACTCTGGTTTTTAATCTTCCAATGAGCCTCTTACCCTAATTTGGGCTGTTTTGGCTCACATCTGAAAGGCAAGCGATAATACAATAACCTAATGGGCGCTCGTTTACTACGATGACCTATATTAACATAGCAATGAGACTCTGTGACGGGCTCTTCCTGTAATGAGAAGCTGAGAATTTTGGGGAGAGCTTTGCTAAATCCCGTCCCATTACAATATGAAATTAATCACAAAAAGAGCAATTATATCAATATGCTCTTTTGTCATTAGAGAGGCCACACCTGCCACAAGCCGTCAGGGTGACCTGGGTAATGGCACACGGAATCGGACCAGTCCTCCATCACCAAAATTACGCGGGCTTGACCCCTGACAATGGGCAGCGACAATGCAAACGTAATCTCTTAATCCGCAATCCTGATTGGGAACACCTTTCAGTTATGATTGCATTATGATGGACAGCCGGCCATCATTAAGCTCGCAGAGAGAGTGCGAAGACATCGAAATACAAGAGAGCCGGGGAGTCATTTTCCTTATCCATCTATCCCAACCCGAGCTCCCTGGACCAATCAGAAACGATTAGAGAATTATATTGACATCCTTCCACCAACCAGGTCTGGTATCAGTGTTCTGAGCCTTACTCATACTGTCAAAATCACTGGCTGGAGCCAAGCACACCTTCCACTCCAATTAAGACCTGCATCCGATCATCAGAGCTCCATCCTTAATCTCATAATACCACACTCACACAGCACAGCTGCAGATAAGACCGCCACAGGTGTATCTGAGGGAAGAGGAGAGAGGAAAAGAAGGCGAGATGGAGATTTTAGAAGGTGACAAAGTTCAGGGATTAAAGCGAGAGAGAGAAGCGTTTCTGTCCGTGGAAGGGAGAGAAAGGTAACAGGTGGAATGGTGATGGGGGACCGAGGGAGGATGGAGCGGTTATAAATCCCCTCTTGAGTGCTGTGTGAACAGGTTGGAGAGTAAAGGGCTTCAGGTATTACTTTCGTATGCATTAATGATTACTCATCGGTCATCTGGTTGTTCACTAGTCCACCTCTGAGGGTTTCAGAAATGGCCAGCAAATATATAGAAAGAAACATCAGGTGACACGTTAAAAAAATTTAACATTTTAAAAAGACCTACAATACTACTAAATACTAGTAAAAATGACATATATATATATATATATATATATATATATATATATATATATATATATATATATATATATATCTGTATGTGGCAATATTCAACAGTACATGGTATGAATATGCCAAACATCTTTAGGAAGTCACATAAAGATCACGTTCCATGAAGATATTTAGTAAATTTCTTACCATACATATACCAAAACATAAGTTTTGATTAGCGACATGCATTTACCCCCCAAAATTGTTAAAACTGTAATAAATAATACAATATTAATAAGTGTTTTTTTTCCCTCTTTCCTTATCATAGTATTCAGTGAAGAGCAATGTTGTTTTGTACCCCATTGACTTACTGTGTAAGTTGCAGCCTTCTTCAAAATATCAGCAAAAAGAAAGTGTTCTGCAAAAGAAAGTAAGCCACGCTGGTTTGGAATGAGTACATGGTGACATAATGTTTATTTCTGCATAAACTGTCCCTCAAAACAAACGCACACTCCCTTGGCAATTCAGTAAGTATGCTTTGCGCCTCAGTCTTAAAGTAAACTTTCCTCTGCCCAGATTACTTTTGCTTTGAGTCATCTGCAAATGAGCTCGCAGCTAAAAGCCTGAATTAGAAGCTGTGAATGTTGCATGTTTACAAGTCACTTACAGGCAGGAGCTGTCAGGTTCTCGAAGACCACCAGAGGACCGCCGTGCAAACAGTGGAGACTGCTGCCACCCGCTGGTGACACCCGGCCTGCACTTCTGCCCGTTATTGGATTAAAACATTTCACTCCAGGATAAAGCACTCAGAGCCACAGATCAGCAAATGTTCCGATCATTGGGAAGCTTCACTAATATGATCCAGGTCGATAATCCCTGTGACGCCCACAGGCCATTGGTAAGTGCAATTAACACTGCTTGCTGTGGCCAATCCAATTGTGTAAATTGAGAAAAGGCCAGACAGAGACCGAGAGTAATCTTGCAGTGCTACTGTTCTCGTAGGACTAGATTACAGTTTTCACACAATTCAAAACTGAAACTGATGTGCAAGGGCCTCATTGCCTGTATTGGTCGTATTGGTTGTTCTAAAGGTAGGGGAGGACGGAGATCGTTGTAAGACTGCTACTTCAACCACTTAAATAAAAAGAGAAACGATAACAATAACAACACACGAGGTAAAGGGATTCATGTAATAGATGGCCATCACTCTCTCGAAGCTTTTGTGTGTAAATATAAAAGCCAAAAAAGTGAGGTAGAAAGAATTAGTTTCCTTTGTAATCATGTTATTACATGTTAATTGGCAGTAACATCTGTATGAACCAATTCTCATTCAATTTAGCCAAATTTAATTTAATTTGATGTACCACCGCTATAGTTTGTGTCGTCGAAGCTTGAAAGAAGCCTCTTACTCTCATCAAGGCTGCATTTATTTGATCAAAAATGCAGTAAAACAGTAATATTGTGAAATATTATTACAGTTTAAATAATTTAAGTAGATGTTTTTTTAACAACCATTAATCCAGTCTTCAGTATGACATGATCCTTCATAAATCATGTTGAAACAGTTTTAATGATACTTTTCATCGCTGAACAGAACATTCAGAAGAACTGCATTTACTTGAAACAGTCAGTTTTGGTCAGTTTAATCGCTGAATAAAATAGTAATAACTGACCCCAAAATATTGAACAGTAAAATACGTAATATTTCTCTGTATTCAAAAATAAATAAAAAAAACTGTATATTGTGAATTTTTTTTGGAACTTAAAATAACTTTTCTATTTTATAGTGTAATTTATTTGTGTGATGAAAGCTTAATTTTCAGCATCATTAATTCATTCTTTAGCGTCACATGATCTTTCAGAAATCCTTCTAATACGCCTGTTTTGCTAACAATATTGGAAAATTCAGCTTTTCTTTTTTTAGAAACTGTGCTGCTTCTTTAAGGATTCTTTGATGAATATAATGTTTATCTAAAACGTAAACATTTTCTAAAAAGTAATTAAAATAAAACGTTTTGTGGTGGTAACAAAATTTAAAGATGCATCGTATGAAGTAAACAGCACAAAAAGTTTTGCAACGATAAAAAAAAAAAAAAAAAAAATGTTTCAACCATCCCCGCTCGTCCATTCCGAGGCATCTCTCCTGGCAGAAGCGGCTCACAGTCATTCCCTCAGCCTCCTCATCACAGTCTCTCAATATGACACCCATGTCCTGCTGCTACCTTTCCCTCCATCCCATAAATAAGATATACAGCCTTGTCTCCACGCTCAGCTGTCATTGTCTAAATTCATACGGCTCACAGGAGACACTCAGCGCTGTGTTTCACAATGACCGCCCAAAGGAGCGCACATTGCGTCCAGATAATGCACATACACAATTGGGCAATGTGCATTATAGAAGTGGATTAAGAGCATTCACGGAAGTGGCCCAAGGGCACCTCCGAAATTAAACGCTTGGCTTGATCTGAATCAAAACTATTTTTATCTCTCCGACCTTGTGGTTCTTCTCCTTCGGCTGGCCGCGGGACGCCGGGGTCAAATGACTAACAGGTTGGCGAGCAAATCGGACGCAATGAAACTGTTGATCACCGGCTTTTGATTGGTTAGACAAAAGTACGCGACTACGAGACGGCAAACGAGTGCACCGGGCTTTAGCGTCTCCAAACACACGATGGAGGCGAAGTAAAAAAAAAAAAAAAGTGTGTGTGGATTTGTTGGGCCGGCCTCTGCGGTGATCTAGTGATAATCCACTCCTCTCAGCAGCAAATGAGGTACAAAGAGCGAAAGAGAGAGTGAACCGGAGAGAGGGTGGCCTCAAGCAGTGATTACTCTATTTAATTCAACATGGTTTCTGAGGCATGAAACATGCTCAGCCCATAAATGACTTCCTCCTCTTCTCTCCTGTCTTCTTCAGAGCCGGTCTAGCCTGCGGACCGAGGCTCCTGCACCTGATCGTATCTGCCTCTCTCTCCTCACTTACAAAAGAGAAGCCATAATATGGAGATAGATATTAGGAGCGCATTGGGTCTGGTTCCCCAGGCGAGAGAGCATCTGTGAAGAAGAATATAAATACATTTCACACAATAGCATGTTCACTGATACTATAGAGGGACTATGGCGTGGCTTTTTAAACTTCTTGAGGCAGAGGATCCTCAAATAACCCCTGTCTAAAATACAGACAACTATGAATTTTCAAGTAGACTTTTAAACGTATTCATGCTGTGTGATTTAAGAAAAAAAAAAAGAAAACTGTTGCTGGAGAAATCTTTTTTTTTTCATTATTAAAAATTATTTTTTTCAAATACTTGATTAACAATAAAGAACTTAAGAAATTACTATATTAAAGCAACAAAAAAAAAAAGTCATTAAACGTACAAATATGGAAAATGTGTAAATTATGTCTTTCTATAAAATAGGACAATAATGAAATAAACTTTATATAACAGTATAATAAAATTAGCATATTAAATTAGAATAATTGTAATAAGTTACATTAAGTGTATATATATATATATATATATATATATATATATATATATATATATATATATATATATATATATATATTGGACTTTAAATATTTGGTTAAATTTATCAAAATATTCAATATATTATAGTAAAAAAATTTATATATTCTATTAATTGTGTATGATAACATACATAAATGAAAAATACATAATGTAGAATCGTTGCACTTCAGGTGTTCGAGTTCGAGAACCTTTCTTGATTCCACCCTGCTTTCTTGTCCTATCAAACAAAACCCACACACACACACAATATATATATATATATATATATATATATATATATATATATATATATATATATATATATATATATATATATATACACACACACACACACACACTTACAAACATGCATCTTTTAATTTCTTGCAGGCCCCCTAGTGGTTCCCTGGGCCCCAATTCGACATCCCCTCTGCTACAGAACCACAGAGAACTACAGAAACATGCTGCGGAGAACTCCGGGACGTCGGTTACACAACATACAGCAGACGCATGTTACAGCACACATAGATTCTCACGCCCTATTAATTGCGAAAAAATTGCTGACAAGCCAGACGAGCCGAACAGAGACGCATGTGAATGGGCAGGCCTGTAATTGGAGCCTGGTGTACGTGAGCGGCTTATCCTACCCTTACAAACACACGGTCCTGCCCTGACCTCACAGGGGCTCCGAGGTGTCATGTTCTGATCCGCTCTCACCGGCATTCCTGCTCTTTTCACTTGACTTGACAGTGTTTTGTGGTGAATCGCATAATTAACACAGGGATCTACAGAATTCAGTGACTAAACATAATTACTTCTCCCCTCCTATCCTCTCTTAATTCCTTCCTGCGGCCAGGGGTTTCGGCCTGGCTGGACAAACACAATGGCCTGTCATGTCAGGACAGCTCCGGCTGGTGGGCCGGTGGCTGAGAGGGAGGGCGCATTCAGCTCCAATGGACGCCGCATGCTGAGACTCAGGGATATCCACTGACACAGAGGTGACAGCTCAGAGAGGGAGAAACAGAGAAAGACATAGCAGGGGAGCGGCGTAATTAACGTCACTCGACAAATACGGAGTCAGACGAGACTGAGAGAAAGTTTATCACACAAGCACGTCGGCCGCACAACACCTGCTGCTCGCGAGAGCTGCGATTTTTTGGAGGGCGACCTGCGAAAACGAACTCCACCGCGACACACCAAACGTCCCCCGAACAATGCGTCTGAGAATTTCGCAGAGCAACTGTGTCTCAACAGGTAGGGACAAATCCTGCAGGAATGAAGAAAAGGTGGGGAAGAATACACGCGGGTCGGTGAATGTGGTTAATTAGAGCTGAATTACCTGGCTCTCGGTCCCCTGCGCTGTCCTCTCATTTCCTCTGTAATCCCACCAATCGGGCGGCGATTAAGCTTCGGCCCCCAGGACGTACGGCTGTTCCTGCCCTGGGTGCATTCTTTCAACAGCTCATTTACTTCTGCAATGTAACTAGGCTTTGGAAAAGGGGGTAATCCCTAACACCCACCCTCCCGATCAACCGCTCAGACCCCCACTGCTAACTCTATACACCCATGAGCTGAGGGATTTTAGCAGGCCGTTACAATCCGTGATGCTAGTTTTATATACTGGGCGTTTTAAAGGGCTTCGGTAAACAACGCAGAGGCGAGATAAACGTTTAAGGGACTTTTTAGCTACACCGTGACACTGTAATGATGATCTGCTTGTTTTTCTGGAATTCAGCTGCTAGGAGTTTAAGAAGCATTTTTCGCAGCATTAAGGGCAGGTCACACACTTTTCAATTGTTTTTGATTGACAACACCAGCTTAAACGGATGCATTTATCTAGGACAAATGCAGGATATGTATATTTCCCCCCCTTTCCATTACCCCATATTTTGCATATTTAACGTAAAAGTGGTGTTCTCTGTGTGATTGGCTTGTTAGGCTGGCAAATCTCGTCGTAGAGCGTCATGCGATAGGGCTGATGAAACACACTTCCAGGCCCACATCTGGTTCAGTCAACTGAAAGGCATAGTTTGAATAAATAAATAAATACTAGTCGAGCCAGAAAGGTATAAGCGACATTTCACCAACTTTACAGGAGAGCCAAAACAAAAAAAACGTTATCATAGTTTGATCTGTGTGCGGATTTCGATTTTTTATAAAATATAAATTTGTACTCTCATGGATGACAGTACTTTTATATATTTATATTTCAGCAAAAAGTCACTTACCTTCTAGTTCTAACCCCATTTAGTCCAAAACATTTCAAACACATCAAACATTTCACTCATCAAAACATTTCTTAAATATAGACATCCATGTGTCTTTATTTATACACAGTACACACACATTATGTAAACGTATGGATGTGATTAATTGTTTGACTGAATTAATGGGGTCCTCATTGATTTACTATACAAACAAAACAGACAAAATACCTATCTTTAAGGTAAGCAAATGACAACACTTTCAACATGACCTATCCCTTTATCTCCATGTCTCCGATACTTCCTGCTTTGCTCCACACCAGGCATTTTACAACATTGTTATTTTTAACACACAGCCCCAACCAACAGGTGTTTAGACTGAACTAGCTTCCCCATAACCCCTTTCAGACAATTTAACCACCTTCCTTAATCTCCCAATCCACAAACCCGAGAGGCTGTGCGCAATCCAGTCAAGTTCCCCACTGCTTCAGCCTGAAGAGTGTGGATTACCTTAATCCACACGTTTGGCATCCCGATCCAAGGAAACAATACTGCGTAACCGTGCACTTTTTAGATGGGGGTGGGTCTACACTGGATCATTAAGGGGATTAGGACTTTGTCCTGGGAGACACTGCAATGAGGTACAGATGTAAAAAAAAAAAAAAAAAAAATAAAATTTCAGGACGTCTCTGCTGATGATTAGCAGAAAGGGTGAGAGGTGATGACCCCTCGTCTCCCTGCAGTCAGGTGAGGTGTAACGCACACTGTTCCTCATCTTTTCTCACTCCGTTCACAGACTACCAGAGTAAAGCGACACACATCCTCATAATGAAACAGGATCTTCTTGGTTTCAAAAAGGCAACTATTTTTCACTAAGAGGAAATACACTGCTGCCTCTAAAGCTAAACCACAGTTTCTTGTTCTTGTAATAAAATCAACAATTTTAATGACTTTGGGGAATGAAAAGACGCAAGACTTCCAAGAAAACAAAACTCTGGGAGAAAAAAAAAAAAAAAAAAAAAAAAAAAAAAAAAAAAAAAAAAAAAAAGTCCTCCTCAGTGGATCACCATGCTCTTATTCAGCACTCACATCTACTCTAATGAAAGTTTGACCCGTTTAATAAGTTATCACGCCCTCTTGTGCCAATCTACTGACATAACCACTCACACCTTGAGAACAGCGTTCAACACCATAATTGTACAATCCACTTTTTTTAACCTGATTGTTCCAGTCTCAATCATTTTTGCTCGATACTGCAAGATGAATTTTGTGCTTTTATCATAAAGGCACTGGCTTGCAGTGCAAAGTTTTTAGAGAGGAACTTCCCAGGTAAGCAGTTGGGTTTCAAAAGTAAAAAAATACCATATTTTCCGCATAGGGGAAATTAGTTCTACATTTATTAGCTTTTAAAACATAGAAAACAGGCTCACTGTGAGTTCTGAGGTGATTCGATGCCATCTACTTTTATTAAAGCCATCAGCCTGCATTTTGCTAAACATTTTGAAATTATTGTTCCCCAGCAGAATTCAATGTTAAAAAAAAAAAAGAAAATAACAGAAAAATTAACTACTATCCCATCCTTAAACTACTTTGATGTTTGTGTATACACACAACATACTAATTTTTTTGTGTTTTGTTTAAAAAAAAAAAAAAAACCCAGCAATGTTTTTTTAACCTAGTCAAAAAATATTTTTAAGAAACTTTTACTTCAGAGCAAAGTTTTATGATTTATTAACTCTTAAAAGAAGAAAAAAAAAAGTCACCACGGAATAAAACATACGGTTACCTGAAAAAAAAAAAAAAAAGTTACCTGATGGTTTATGTTTTGGTGAAGCCACAAACTGACTTTATTTTAATTTGCTGTTTGGCAAATCCTGGTGAAAAGACTACATTACCCATGAAAAAAAAAAAAAAAAAAAAAAATTCAGAGAATCGAGGACAAAATGAATGGAAAAAGTACTTCTTAAAACAAAAAGGGCACTGCTGCATTCTACGGCTACAAATGAATTGGAAGTCTCACACTTTCACAGAAATAGCTTCTGCGCTAAAACATGACAAAACAAACAAGTACTTTCATAAAAGTTCAAGACGTGAACCCTTCATTCCCTTTCAGAAATATCGTGAGGCAACATTTCAAACACAAGCAAGTCACCGTGTTAACATCAAACTTTAGCAATCCTTTATTGAGGAGAACAGATCATATTCACTGTTTGCTACTGAAACATCACAACATCATACTGGGGACGTTCATTACATGGGCTCGTCAGGTGGTTAGAGAGAATCAGAGAGAAAGAGGAAGGACATGAGAGCAAGAGAATTCAATCACACTCTCCAAAAAACACACGGGACAGTAGTTTCCCCCTCCGGCGAAACCCTCTCTTCTTAAGCCAACACACTTGGAATAAATAAAATACTTTGTCTCAATTATTCTATGCATCAATAATTGTTGATATACACAACGCAAATGAATGTCCTTGAGCACTCACCGCACAAAATATATATCTCTTTACCATCTCGGCTGGAATCTGACTCAATCTATTAGTCCTAAAATGAAGCTTTCCAGCATATGGCTACAAATTATGTGTACCAGAAGAGGGGAAAACTGCAAAAATATATATACATACATAAACAATCATCTCATAAAATTCAATTAAACACTCATTTAAAGCTACACACCAGAGCAGGTGAAGTCGATGAATAAACAACCAAAAAAAAAAAAAAAAAAAAAAAAGAGGAGGAAGAAAAGAAGGCCTCCAGAGCACGTCTGTGTCCGATGATCGCACAGCGCAGAAAAAAACCAAAAAGAAAACCTTGCATGTGAAGTACATGGAGCAAGAACGTGAATGCATACGATGAAGCTAATCAAACAATAAATGCACATATGAAAGTGTTACGCATGAGCATGTACAAATGGGTGCGTGAAGGTATATGTAATGTGTATCAGTGTGAATAAGGGGTACATTCATTCATAGCTAACTGTCCTGTAAGTACACCCCTTACAGCATGGTTCACCTTTTACAGGCACGGTTCAAAAACAATCCTACATTAAGGATTACCGAAAAAAACGAACAAAAAAAAAAAAAAAAATCAGAACCACTCATAATGAATATTCAAGTACCTATCAGCCAGTCTGAGGAGAGAGCGTCCCCTCCCACTCTTTCACTCCGCTGTTAAAGGAGAAAAAATATATATAGCTATATACACATACATATTTCTGCAGTTTCACTTTAGAAATACTCTACCTTCTCATAGTTTCTCTTTCATATAGTTTTTTTTTTTTTTTAGTATTTTTGTTTTCGTAATCAAATGTGAGTGCAATCAAACAATACCAATTACGCCATATAATCTGTAATAATAAAAAAAAGTTAAAAATGCCAAGTCAAAATGATAGAGGGGGAAACTATTTGAAACTCGACTATTTTGTTAGAGAAAACCACAAACCAGAAGGCAAGCTGAAGGGGAGAGCGGGGAACGAAGAGTGCTGCGAAAAAAAAGAGAAGGAGTATTTATGCACGTCTCCGAGGCGACTGCGAGGAAGTCGCCGCGACGAGCTCCTCCGAATTCATAGCAGGTTTGCAATAATCTCCCGCGGTCAAGATTCGAGTCTCAAGAGTACCCTAGGATTTTTTTTTCTTTCTTTTTTGCGTTTTCATGTTTAACAGCAAGCACCAAAATTAATGACACTAGAAGAAAGTTGCCTCTGCCCCGAAAGAGGAAAAAAATAAAAATTAAAAAATCCACAACAGATACGTTACATTTTTGCGGCTGCTGTCCAGCTGATGGGATAGAGCCCGTTAAGAGTCGCAGGGTTAAAGAAGAGGGCGGCAGAAACGGTGAACAAGAACTGAGATCATGCCTCCAAAAAAGCTGCACATGCGTGGTGGTGTGAAGGGTTTTTTTTTTTTTTTGAAGAGAGCCGCATCTGAACGAGGGTCCCTGTCCCTCTCAGAGCTCGCTGGCCCTGCGCTCCTCCAGTTTCAGAGTTCATGCCTCCAAATTAGCGTCCAGCAACTTCTGTGTAATGGACACAGATTCAGGAGGAAGGGGGGGTGGGGGTGGGATGAGTAAAAATAAATCTCTCTACCATATAATGCAGTTCTAAAAAAAAAAAAAAAAAAAAAAAAAACCCAAACACAAAAAAAACAAAAACAAATTTCTGTAGTTTTCTCATCATCTTTAAAAAACAAGCGTATGTATTCCCAGACTCGTCGTTTAACATTTCCTATGACGCTCTCCGAATTGAAACCAAAAAAAGTGTGTGAGCAAGGGTTTTCTTGTGTGAACTGAGGACATTCTCGTGTGGTTCAGAAGCCGTTGGCTGCTCGGGCTACCAGGGGTCGTCCAGGTCACCTCCGCTCTGTGACGGGGAGAAAACAAGAAAGGGAGAGAAATGAGCAAACAGAGAAACATTTTTTAAAGGGTAAAACACTTACTAGTGAGAGCCGGGGACGAGAAAGAAACGTGTGAGGATGTGAAAGACAAGAAAAGGAGACAAAAACAGAAGATTTCCTAATTTCCCAATTCCATGCAACACAAAACAAAGCATGGACTTGGTTTTAAATAAATGAAGTTTGGGATCAGTAAGATCATTAGGATTCATTTTGAAAAATATGGCACTAAGGATGCAATGTTGCTGTATTTTTGATCAAATAAGTGCAGTCTTTTATAAGCGACTTCTTATTCTCAACAATGGTTTTTCAAAAGCATCAAATACAGACCCCAAACTTTTAAACTGAACCTACAGGTGACTCAAATGTAGACAGTGGGCCAAAAACTAATAACATTAAAACAGCATGAAACCAAAACAGGAGAGGTTGCATTAATCCGTGTGTACCCCAAAAAGAGTTGACAAACAATACGCAATCAAAACATACAAAAGGGTGTGGGGAGGTTTTTTTTTTTGTTTTTGTTTTTTAAAAATCAAACAAAACTTGCATTTCCACCTGAAAAGGAAACTAATATTCCCCTGCTTTTAAACGATTAAGGCACATTTGAAGCTCACTTACCTCAAGCCTCAAACTTCCCCTAACAAGGCTCATGAGTAAGAACATAAGCCACGTCTGATTATGAAGGATAGTTAAGAACGAACAAGTTCTTACAAGAGCTATAAAAGGCACTTATGAGACTATCAGTATTCTGTGTGGTGTGTCATCTCAGATCTGATAATGAATGGGAGCAAAGACAGATATCAATAGTTGAATTTGATTTATTTTGAACTTCAGCGTGAAACAAATTAATACAAACCTTTGCCCAGGAAAAAAAATAATAATAATAATAAAAATCAAAACCCAAGGCAGCAAATACTGCTCTATGGACAATTAAGCTCTCTGATTCTGCTGAGCCTGTATATTAGTAACATTAGTTTAATATAACAATGGCAGCATTATGCATGCACTTACGCTAACTGTTAAGAGGATTATACAGTTTGTGTTATGCATTAACTTCCAAATCAACAGAGTAATCGGCTTCAAGTGGCTCGATAAATCAGCCAAAGAAAAAACAAAACCAAAGTAGTTTGGAACATCAGATATTTTTGCGATATGACAATCTGCATTAACAGAATTCAGCTCGCTTTCCACAAACTCGGGTATAAGATAAGAAGCCCTGTGCAAATACTGCAGTGTACAGACATTCATGAATGATCATTTAGCAGCGTTGCCTAATGTGTAGATTGCATTAAGTCCTTCTAAAAGGTAAAGCGGTCTGTATTGTCCCCTTTCAACGGGCGACTTTTACATTGGAAATGTAAAGCCACGGACTGATTTCGTCAGCACAACAGGCGAAAGAATTTTGCAAGAACAAATGATTGTGTGAGCTTCTGTAATCTCATACGGTCCGTGCTAATAAAGCCAGTGCATTTCCATTTTGTGCTTCTTCCTCAAGGACACACCTGGATAGTAGAGTTAACTGTGAACACTCAAAGAGCAGACACAGGACAATCATATTCGAGAGGTCAGCTCACATTATTAACCGTTATGAAAGAGATTTGAAGAGAGAGGAAGATACACACATAAACAGCATTGGAGTTCCCTTTTAAATGGTGAAAGAATCGCTTTTGATCAGTTAATCATCTCGCATTTCAAACATTTGATTCACACACACACACACGCGCGCACGCACACTACATAAAGAGCATAATAGAAGCTGTACCTGATGATTACTACAGTACGTTAATATCCTATAACTATGTTCAGCCACGAGACAACCCAAGATATAGAGTACACATGCATCGCATGGCACGAGAGCAAACTGTTGTTTATTCTTGGCATGGCCCAGATTGTCCACTTAAACCATTTTGATTTCAAATGTTTGACTACTTGCATGGGTATGAAATGGTGACGATCAAATCATTCAGGTGTAACAGGTTTTTGAAATCTCCTAAAAAGACAGATTAATCTTCATGTCATTCCAAACCTGTATGACTTACTTTTGCAGAATAACAAAGGAAAAAGATATTTTGAACAATGTGTTGATTGCACAAAGACTTTGTACAAACCAAAAAAATTTAATTAAAACACAAAAAGAGACTAAATAAAACAAATAAACCAAAAAAAAGAAGATAAAAACAAATCTTCCAAAATATATGTGTGTTCCGTAGAATAAAGCCATTTAAATCTGGAATGACATGAAGGTGAGAAGAAGACCATTTTCATGTCTAAGTGAACTCTCTCTTCAACACTTCATTAGATTACACCTCCATGTCTCATTTTAAATGCAGAGATATGAGAAAGTGCTTACTGCAGACAGAGCTGGGATATGCCAAGGTTAACCTCACTTGCAGTTGCAGAGCAGGTTTTTAGTGATAAGAATTATCCACAGAACTTCCTCTGTATGCGACTTCTACTGTTAAGAGAGCTCACAAAAAAAAAAAAAAACAAAACAACAACATCCACCCAAAGTGCTATTACAAATACATAAAGACAACCAAAAACCTGCACTGGAAGTGCTCTAAGGAGGAAGACTGCCAAAAGCAACCTAGCAATCTGGGCCAGAGAGCAGGTCTACAGAAAAGGGTTTGATAGCAGGGCTGGGTTTAGTGGGTACTAAATAGGGTCATGCAGTGGGGGCGCCAGAGAGCTCGTCCAGAGATTGTGACGTAGCAGCTTCATCCTGTCCCTCCTCAGAGGTGAGGGGTTCAGTGGCCGGGGACGGAGGGGGCGAGGGAGGTTCCTCCTTGGGGTCGGTCCGTGTGGTGGCGCCTGTCCCGCAGGACAGACGGTAAGTGGAGAGCGCCTGCTCCAGCACTTGGCGGTATTCGCCTCGGTGACTGAGCCGGAACTGTCGTAGCGCCTCCAGCAGGTGAGCGGCGGTGGAGCTGCCCTCTTCTTCCTCCTCACCGCCGGCCGCTCCTTCCTGGCTGTCCTGGTGCAAGACGCCAGTGTCAGTGGACAGAGCAGGTTAAGAGACCACGCTAAGAGCGGGCCACCTGCCCATGACCTTATACTGCCTTTTCATTCAGAAAGCAGCACGCTTGAAGAGCGATACATTTGTGGCGAATGTGTGTTCGTCTGTGTGTGCGCGCAAGGGTACAAAAGATGCAGGTGCTTGTCCACACGCGTCTCTTCTCACAAGTCTTAGAGCAATAAACTCGCTGAAGTAAGCATTACCAAGATGCGGACATACAAATACAAACCGTCACAGAGTGGCACAAGCACAGACGGACAAACAAAGCCAAGGCCTGCACAAAAAGCCTTGCATTTAAAATCTTAAATGCAGAGGCACTGCTTTTAAAGATAGTGGTGTTTGGATGTTTAATCTGCCCTATATATAAACCCATCTCTCAGAGTACCAGTTATGTTTCCCTAAGTAGGACATTTGCTAATCACTTGCTAAATGTATCACTCTCAAATGATCGAGGGACTAAATGTATGCATGAATGAGTCACCTAGACCTATATTAAATCTAAATATTTGCAGGTGTTGTGCATTAAAAGTACTGCAAGATGATGAGTAAATGGATGGACTTAAGTCTAAGCAAGAAGACTCAAGTGACCTTTGGTTCTGTTCTTATGAGATCAAAAAAAGCAAGGAAACACTCACCCCATCTTCTTCTCTGTGTGGGTTTAGCCTGTTGTAAACGGCCTCAATTACACTACGTCTGGATGAGAGAAGAGAGACCTATTAGACAGAACGCTGAAAACCCTACTGAAGATAATAGTCAGAAATGTTTATATGGTCCATAGCATAAACCACAAATGTGCATTTTTTTGCACATTACATAGAGGGATCGTAAAAAACTAAAAACATTAAGAATTACAATATCATTAGCTCTAGATTCCAATATATTGATATTTTAAGGTAGATATTTTTGCAATGAGAATGATTATTTTTGTCATAAATACAGATTTCATATGTTATCTACTCATTATATAGGATTATATAATTTTCCCCATTTTTTTTTACCAGTATGGTACATTCTCCAACCATTACTCAATATTTTTGGTTAATTTTAACAATATTTATATAATCCAGTATGTCTCATATTCTTATATGTATAGAATTATAACAAAATCATAAAAACTAAATTTTCGTTTAATAATATAATATTCTGGACTATACCAATAAATCCACAATTATTTTTGTGTTATGGCCGATATTTAAGATGGGGGTAATTAAAAGTCTATACAATTGTGTCTAAAAAGAAATGTGAAATTGTTTTGGCATCACAATATATGAATACCTTATATGAATAATAAAACATGCCTAAAAGTGGACAATAAGAAAATATACAGGCCTATAGGTCAGGATTACATAATCTGAACATAAAAAAGAATGAAAATTTGTATGCACTACTACATAACAAAAAAAAACAAAACTACACACCTCTGAAGTCCAGTGAATAATATCATTTATATTCAAAGAACAAATTAGCAACAACAGTTTTAAATAAATACTAAAAGAATCGCTTATTTTTAATCATGACCCAGATATCAGTATTACTCCATGTGTCTGCGGTTTACCAGCCCAAAAAGAATAGTAGAGCAACTACAAAATTCGCTCTTATTTGCTCGAATGAAGGACCACAAGGACAAATGTAACTTAATTTTGGAGCCCTACTTGCTAGCGAGACCACCTCCAGGTGGCAGGTTGGGGATGCTCTCAGGGCGAAGGTTGTGCATGACATGGCTTAGATCTGGGATGCCTTCCTCCCCTGACTTCTCCATGATCTCTGCAGAGAGACAATTATATTAAACATGTAGGGCAACAAACTGCTAATGGAAGCCTGGAGCGTTTCCTCCACTGTGACTGCTGCCGTGAAACCTTAGAACGATGTAGGCACAGGTTCAACCATCCCACTTATCGAGACAGTGTGAGAAAAATAATATCCAGCAAGAGAAAGAACGCCAAACAGGTTTCATCACAGCTGTCCTAACTACACGTCAAATGGAAAAACACTAGAACTGTTTTCAGAATTAATATATTCCCCATCCAGGAAAGATCCTACGAGCCTCTAGACAATTTAGAACATGCCAGAATGTTGAAAGAGAGGAACCAGAGGGAGAAGAAGACAACCGCAATCCAAACAGTGCTCACACAGAGCAATTTTAAACCACATGACTGGCACTTGAGGTTTGGTATTAGGACTTTTTGAATTACAAGATAGCCCTCTCCACCACACTGGATGTAGAAAAGCAGAAAACTTTAACAAATGAACAAAGTGGTGCCTCTTACCTTCCACACGAGCCTCCAGGAACTTGTCCAACTCAGCCTCTCTCTTAACAGCTTCCTCTGATACCTTCGGTGCATTGGGGAAACATACTAGAACAACACTCATGTTGTCACGGCTTCCCTGGTTAAAAAAAAAAGGGGATGCTACATTAAAAAAGGCAGTTCACTACACAAAAACCCAACCTGTCAGGCAAATGTTTATAACACCACACGCTTCTATTGTAAACCACTATAAATCTAGACCGCCTCCGATTTGGCCAATATTTACCTGGGATGGAAATTTGTGACATCTATTCATAGTTAGACACTAAGCAGACCTTCACAGAGGAAAAAAAAAATTCCAAGCAGAATGGGGGAAAAAAGCTCAGTTTCCAATGTATATATGAGCCATACATCATGAAAAAGCATGAAGAAGGCTACAGACTAATAACGGAAAGCCCTGACATCAACTTGAGCAAATCCATGCCAGATACAAGAGCTGTGACAACACTCACGAGGTCCCAGGCTCTGTCTGAGTTTTTTTGGAGGGTATTGGAGGGTTTGGATTGTTGAATGTCATGAGACCATCAGTGAACAACTTAAATTCAGAGTGGAAAAGGGGAGTGGGGATTGTTTTATAGAACCACAAGTTATATGCAGCAGGTCTGTCTAATGAGACTAGCAGGACTGTAACAATTACATGAAAACTTTTTACTTATAAGGCAGTGTTACCAACGCAAAACAGAAACTTAGAAGATACCCACTGGGACAAAAAACAAGATTAAAAAATAAATACATAAAAACAATAAATAAATTGACACAATGTTTGAGTTTTAATGCACACAGGAAATGCAGCACAAGCTGTCAAGTATAATGTAAAAGGTTGTAAACGGTTTCTTTTAATGAGTCAGTGGTTCAAAAATGAACAATATCTTATAAATATTATGAAACCAAAGTTTTAGCAGGCCTTAGTTTTGACACCTACTTCACAATTCTATTTAATTCAGTTTCATAAGAGTATGATTAAATGTTGATTATTCTGTGTGTAAAAATTAAATATATATCTTAACTGATGCTGTTAAAAATATACACAAAAGACAGTTGGTACTTCAATACTATAATACTGAAAGTTAAAATAATGATTTGTATAGATACGCTTAGATTGTATATTTTTTTATAATAATAAAGCTGTGATTACGTCTGGTCAAATGATTAATCGCATGCAAAATAGGTTTTTCTATGCATAATGTTAGTGTTTTTGTGTATATTATATAGCCTATACATAAATACATGCATTATATTTTTTGAATATACACACACATTTCTAGCTTTATATCCATATTATTTTAATATATAGACAACCCATTTTTCTAAAATAGATACATGAAAATATACAGCACACATTATGCAAACAAAAAAACGTATTTTGGACGCAAATAATCATTTAACAGTACTAGTTATGATTACATAATTATATTTCTACTTTATCTCTTTTTTTATTATACATGCTGAAATTGTGGTTGTCATACAAACTTGACCGATTTAAATAAAATACAGAAGAACAGTAATAAAAATTATGAATCTGTTATATTGTACATGTATTTAGAAAAATGGACAGAATTTGAAATGTGAAACTTTGTTCCTTTCTAAAGTAACAGAACAAAAAGTCTATAGCGATTTTTACAGCTATGTCCCGTTCGTGAAAAAATGAAAACATTTGGCTCCTAAATGTTATAAGCAACTAAATATTAATGAGGATGAGTAAATGATGACATTGTGTATGTTTTTTGGCTGAACTATGCCGAGACTTCTGCTGTGATCTCTCACCTTATGTAAACAGGTGTCCACCACAGAGTTGCAGACCTTCTCCAAGTCATCCCACACCTCTAGCCGAGAGCGCACAAAATCACACAGCTCCTCGTTGCTCATCACATCCCAGATGCCATCGCAGGCGAGCACCACGAACTCATCCTCTTCTGAAACGCGTGGGATTTCAAACACCTCGGGTTCCGGAGATACCAGCTGCTCGGTGGGGCCCTTCCCATCCACACACTTGTAGTCATAGTCCCCCAGGGCACGTGACACAGCAAGAGAACCATTCACCCTTTGGATCATCACAGAACCTCCTGCGTTCTGAATGCGCTCTTTTTCACGTGGGTTGCACGGCTTGTGATCTTGTGTGGAGAACCGTACCTGTCCCACGCGACTGAGTACGGCACGGGAGTCTCCGCAGTTGATGAAATAGAGGTGCTCGGGGGACACCAGCACGCCGACTGCCGTGGAGCCACTACGGTCCATGCCATTACGTAGGTCCGAGAAGTTGCGCATGTACTCGTCGATCTTCAGGAAACCAGAACGAATGCCGCTTTTAACGCCCTCCACCGAGTCGGGCCCTGAACGGAAGTCCTCGCTGCTGGTTATGATGTGCTCCAGCAGGTGTTTGGAGCAATAGTTGGCTACGCGGGACCCAGCGTGACCATCGTACACTGCGAAGAAGGACCAGTCGTCCAGACCGTGCGGTAGACCCACCACGGCCGTGTGAGCGTCCTCCATCTCTACCCTCCAGCCCTGCATGCTGCTCAGGCCAAAGCGTAGACCGTTGCCCGCTCCGTGAGCATTGTGTTTCTCTGTCTTCGGTTTGTCCAAGAAGGCCCCCATGGCTCAGGACACCGTCTGCAATAGAAAGAGGGATGCAAAGTTGCTTTACAATGAGAAAAAGCATACTGTATTAAAACAATAACAATGTGCAGTTTGAGAAGTTGAAGAGATGGATCACAGTCCCAAAAATGAAAAGTTCATGCCATTCCAAAACCATAAGGCTTTGATTAATCTTTAAAAGCACAAACTGAAATGAAACCATGTCCCTCCATTAAAAGACTGGGTGTCCAAAACTAAAAAGACTTCTTTTAATGAAATGTATATTTATTTTTTTCTAACCTTCTGGGACCTATTAAAGGGTTACTTCACCCAAAAACAAATTCTGTAATTAATTACTCACCCTGCCACTCTTTTAACAACATTAGAACTTGAATGATTAAGGCATTTTTGATCAATCCGAGAACTCTCAGACCCTCCGTAGACAGCAGCACAAATGCAATATTCCCACTTCCAGAAATTTAGTAAAAGTACATTTGTAAATTAGTCCACACGACATCAGTTGTTCAACTGTAATTTTACGAAGCTATGAGAATAGTTGTTGTGCGCAAAGAAAATAATTTATTGAAAAACTGTCCTCTGAGTTACTGTCTTCCTCTATTTTGGAGAGTACCCCAAAACGTAAATCAATGTAATCTTATTTTTTTATTTATTTATGATTTAGCACCATGCCAGCAACAATGGCTAAAGTCACTGCAAGATGAAACATCTCAATTGCACACACATATGCATACTTATATACACATATAAAAAATTTAAACGAGTGCAAATATACATGTAATAAACATATTATAAACAAAAGCAATAAGAAAAGTGCATGACAATCATCCCAGAAGAATTCTTTTTGAAAAGGTCCATTAATATATTTTCTGAATAAATAAAGTTGCTTAGTATTATTTAAACAATATTTAAACCTATTCAAATATGTTTTATACTAAAAAGATTTTTACACCTTTCACGAACAGGTTTCTCATCCCCCTTCAACAGATAAGAATGAGTGAGTCTTATGACCAATTCGACACCTCTTTTACACAACCTGATCATATTTGTAAACTGGTTACATTGATTACCTTCTGGGATAATCCCAAAAACACTGAAAGACGGAACTCGAGGGAGAGCAATTGTTAAACAACTAGATTTTATAAAATTATACTTGAAGCACTGATGTCGCACGGACTATTTTACCAATAACCTTGCTGTGTTTCCAGACCTGGGAACAATGTATATACATTGCTGTCTACAGAGGGTCTGAGAGCTCTCAGAATTTATCAAAAATATGAAAATAAGAAAGGGTATGGAACAACACAAAAAGGCAAGTAAATTAAAACATTTTTAAACAACAAAAACCATGTTATAACTGAATGTGCAACTGGTCATCAACAAACACTGGTTTTAATAGCATTATACAAACACACTTCAGCCCACCAGTACCGACAACAATGTTCTTTAGCATTACACAATTTCATCAGTCCTCTTTTGATCATAAAACCAGCATGTGTGTACAAATGTACAAGATGAGAATGAAGGCTGCGGAAGCCGCAAACGTCTGCTGAGTTACTGACAGATCCTGACGTGATCTAAAGGCTAGTGTAACAGCATATGCGAAGATAATAACAGACAAACTGTCAAAAGCTCATCAAAAAGGAACTCAGTATTTCAGTATTACAAGCCTTGGCAATTACGTTCATCAAGAAAACCGTGAACAAGAGCATTAGAAGACATCGGTCATAAATTACAGAGCAGGGAGTGAATAAAAAAAACAGGGTACATTGGAAAACATTCAGAATGATGCTAAATGAGAAATTCTGAGAAGTGGAATTTACTGATTTACTTCACTGGTTAACTTGACCTATATCATCATAACCTACAATACAAGGCACTAAAGAAGTAGTATTTGCTATAAATTGCATAATTTGTGGATGTGCAGCAAGGTGTGTCCCCCAAAGGCAGAACAGTAAAGATTGCTTTGAATCTGCTGGGGACAACAACAATTTTACAGATTTATAACCAATGGCTTCCTGCTTCAGCAGTACTGCCTAAACATAATGACAAAAGTGTTTACCACAGACCACTGTGTACAAGCAAAATGAGCTAAATTAAAAAAAAAAAAAAAAAATTTATTTGGCAGCAAAAGCTGAATTTTCAGCAGCCTTTACTCCAGTCTTTAGAGCCACAAAAGTTTCAGGATGTCAAAAAAAGCTTCTGGACAGGCTACGCAGACCGATGGGGTGTGTCCGAACGGTAACTCAAGCTCCTGCATCACCTTTCATCTCGAGTATCATCACTTCCATGAACCACGCTTGAAAAGAAAAACACAAACTGGTTTTGGCTCTCTTTACCTCATCCTCAGGACAAGCACGCATACAGACATCAAACACAAGAGTGTACCTCACAACTGCTGAATGCACGCAAAACGCTCTTTAAAAAGGAGCTTAGCAGAACTTACAAGGCCAGAGAAAAAAAAAATGTATTATTGATTACTACTAAGACAGAAGGCAAAATTTATTTTTCATGAGTCTGATTCCCGTTCTGAATGCAGGATTAGAAAGTGTGTAGCAGCTTTAAGCTGCTTTGGGCAAACCTCAACAGTAAGACCATTACATGACTCCAGGAATAGCCACTGAAATGTATTACAAGCCCAAATAAGCCATTAGACAAATGGAATGGGAGCCGCTTCGTAAGCTATGCGATCACCGCCTGGGACCTTGACCTAGCAAAGCCCAAAAAAAGCCAGTAGGCTACTAACCAACAGTAAGTCAAGGTTTGCCAACCGATATTACAAGCAGGGTCATGGGACAGGTCAAATTACAGTTTCTCTCATTCTCTTAACGCGTTCCTCTTTGCAGGTCTGTTTATGCTTTGTGAGAATGAGAACTGGCAGCAACAGCAGCGCCAAGATCCAGTGAAAGTTCCAGCATTCAGAGGATCATGGGCTCGTCCACACCAGAGCATGTGGCCTTCAGGGACAAAACTGGAGTTACCCAGAAGGGTGGTGCTCACAGCCAGCTTTTTTGCTCACTACTCCACACACGACAGGCATGGAAGGCATGTGACCAAAAAAGGCGGTTGGGAGCTGGAGAGTGTGTTAGTGTGTGTGGTTGGATGAGGGCACAGGTTGTTGTGCAGTGTCATGGCTCGGCTGGCCAGGCTGTCGGCTTGGCCAGTCCTCCCCCTCTGAGCACGGCTCTATTTATATCCCATCAAGCTCAGATTGGGTTACTTGCTTCTGAAAGTTGGCAGGGGCGAAGTGCTGCATCCTTATGGCTGTCATTCATGCGGGACTTCTTCCCAACATTCACGTTCAGACGTCCTTGTCAGATCCTCTTCTTTCCGAGGCCTTGAGGCTTGGATGATCTCTGTCAGGAGCAAATGGGCTGATCCATCATGCAGAGCTCGCTTTGATCAAACCCCGCCATTAGCATGGCAGATACGCTCGAGAGGAAGCTTTGTTAATGCTTGAGCTTCAAAACAAGCGCACAAGACCAGGTGCAGTAAACGCACAAACGTATCAGATCAAACGCTAATAAACAGGCACAACAGCAGGAAATGAGGGGGGTTTGGAAAGGTGGCTTGATGTGGACCTGAAAAAGGGAGGATTGAAACCGGACAGCAGAGTTAAGCTTTATTCCCTCACCACAAAGAGGCAAGATTAAACATGTGTATCTGCTACATCTTAAAGAAATCATTTTCAACTGAAATGTTGTTCACAGTAAAATGTTATGCACAGACACTAATGCATTAATCCTGCCCCGGAAGTGCTATGGATTGCACTTTATATTTAGGATTTATTTAGATCTGTAACCCAGTATAGGCCACTTTAAAAGAGGTTATATATTCATTCAGAGTGACTTTTTATAGATATATTGAATACACATCTTTTTAACTGGTTTATCAAAAATGCCTTCAAACTGTTATCCTGTGCACGTGGCTTGAGCAAGATCTGACTTTAAAACTTCAAAGATGCAAACATCTCCATATTATAGAAGCCTAAAGACTAAATAAGGCTTAAAAAAAACCAAAAAAAAGTACATTTCACATCGGAATTCGATCATAATAATGTTTCAAGACTTTTACATCAAAATACAATTTAGAAGTAAAAGGCAATTTTCTGGTCTGCAGAAGCAGGCGTTGATCATCTTAGGCGGAGGCAGCGTTTAGACCATAGACTGTATAAAAAAAAATAAATAGATGACGCAATTCCACTTCCTTCATTCCTTTAATTATTTAGCTTGTTTCACGTACCATTAGATTACACGGAGAGTGCGGGTTTATGAACTATACTATAGCCAGTCACCTGGGGGCGATTGATATGCGACGGCTTCACTTTTAGACTCGTGAAGCATACCGGGTTTAGATATACTACCTCTACTACTACATTATAAATTGGTACATTCCAAAACCTGTCTTTTAAGCAGACTGGATTCAATTGAACCATTTTTAGTCTAACAAGAACATTGCGTTTTGAAACTCACAGTATGTTTTTATAGCCCAATGATCTTGTATAGAAAGACCACAGCATTCCAATCCATGAAAATAATTGACACAAATGAACTGATTCTTTTAATGAAGGTTTCAAAAACAAAAGTTTAAAAATCAGTCTAGAGAATGCTTCACAAAATGAATTCACCAAATCGTTCAAAGTGGTTACTGAATCAACATAGGCATCACTTTTAGTGATGTCTACTCTACAATGAAGTTGTGTACTTTTAGAGTTGAGTAATCTATGGTTTCAATGTGATTCCAACAACTCGGAGTGGCACAAAATAAAAAACACAGATTTTAATCTGTCTACTAAAGACTTATTAAAACTAAAATCTGTTTATTGGTTGTGTACACAACAGCATACTTTTGCATATTAAATAAATACGTATATGTACAAATAATTAAAAAAATGCAAACAGAATTATGCTGGAAATGCTTCAGTTCACAATATGGATCCATAGGGAAAACTACTGTTACATTAACTGTGTAAACCAAGAACTCCAAAGAGAAGCATGTCCAAACAGGAGACACACAATTCTCTGCTGTAGCAACACTTTGTGAAGGATTAAGATGTCGAAAACGTTTTAGTGATGTATTCCGAACCGGGGGGGATGGTATTCTTTCTTAGCCTAATTAGACAGTGTATGAACAAGTACATGGACATCTTAAAAAGGTCTAAATTGATGTCATAACCCCCAAGCTTGTTGAGGCACAATTATGACTTCCACCCCCTTTTTTCTTTATAAGACTCCATTCTAAAAATAAAGTAAACACTGTGGCGTCACCAAGCAACTCCAGTGCTGCGCTCTAAACAGGGGGCTTAGCTTCATTCAGTGACCTAGCTGCAAGCTCTGCATCTTCTTGGGACATGAGATGACCTCCACGCATTTCCGTTTTAGCTCAGCATAAAGAAACCAGGCTTTGAGCTTAGCCTCTGGTATAAAGTCAGCTACTGATAGGATTCTGTATAAACCTCTCAGCTTTCTGTTATGATAGACAATGCTTTGTTGAATAGTAGACTTCTGATTTATGGTGTCTCGACATTACACATTAGTTAGTACTCTAATTATTTATATACATATATATATATTTTTACATAGTTACGCTTGTTCGCCTAACTAAAACTTAAAAATAACCAAAATAAAGTTGACAATAGTCACAGTATACATCAGTTACAAAGAATTATCATGTCTATCATTTTCCATCGAAAATACAACTTAAGCATCAGAGGGACTTTGTGTTAGGAGCTCTTGAAACGCATTAAATATTATATTTATTTGTGTTCTGAAGATTAACGGAGATGTAACAGGTTTGGGTGAGTAATTAATGACAACTTTAATTCGAGGACACTATCCCTTTAAAATGTTATTATAGTTTTATCATCAAACATCGATCAGAAACCAGATTTTAAACAAACCTAATAATGAATGAATGAATGAGTATTAAAAGTCAACCTGAAACTAAATTTTAGACAATTTCAAGTGAAAACAATCAACATACGGTCATCTTTGTTTGGGAAAACTACTGAAATTCAATCACTACAACAGGGATCCACAAAATCTGGAAATTTGCGTGAGGACCATACTGATCAACAGAAAGTTGTGTGATTTTCAAGAAATTCGGTGTGAGCTGTTCTTCAAATATTGCTACATTATTAAAAATACACAAATATTTTACTAATGCGAGTACACTTTTAACAGGACAGCATGAGAAAAAAACATACTATACTAATGGTCTTAAATCAATGAATGACTATGATGCACTATGTATTTTTGGGCAGATTATATAGTCAAGTCACTTACGTCCTCATTTGCTTCTCAAGTCAGAGAATACATTGAACAGGCTCTAAAAGAGGTTCACAGATTGCGCACGAGAGGTGCTCCTGTGGTTTAAGTGCTACAGAACATCCAGATCATACAGCGTCAGGGCACTCCCTTAGCTAAAGGAAGATGTGTTGCATCAACAAGGCACCAAAACAAAAGAAGAGCAACGAGGCCCTGTATGGAGAGAGCTATATCTGTCCAGCTAGCCTCAGCTGAGTAAACACAGAGTTTGGAGAACGACAACCAACCCCTCTTCTATCACTCACACCATATGTGGCCTCTGCTCTTCTGGAGGCAGGATGAAAGATGCGACGGCGGGTTCCTCTCCCCATGCACACATGTAAAGCGCAGAAGAGCTCTCACATCTACTGTACGAATTATCCACCCCCTCACAGACTCACTGTAACTCCCACACCGCCCTATCACAGTTGGAACAGCAAACTCTCGCCATCTTTCCCTTCGAAACTGTTGTCACTGGCCAGTCATTCGTATCAAAACCACACGGCGAAACCTGAAGCACAGGCCTGTACAGTAAAAACGGAGCCAAAATACATTGTATCAGTGTAAGAGGGAAGTGGATTTTGGCAGGCTTACACAACCACTGAGGGTGTGAGCTGACAGTCTGCTCGCTAAAAGGTCTAAAAGGTCCGTGAGAGGAGAATGAGAGACAGCAGAGAGCAAAAAAAAGAAAAGAAAGGAAAGTTCAAAATTAATGACATTTTGCTAACTGAAACTCTTTCGTGCAAAGCACTGCAGAACTAGAGACAGAATCCTGATTTTACTTGAAATCTTCTGTAAGGCTCAAGAGCAGAGCATCATCTTCTGGGAATCGCTGGTCTCCGCAGGAGCAGCAGTTGCCATCACAGCATGTGAACTAAAAAGTATCTAGCGGTATATGCAATACCGCGTCCTGCTGATGTTACAACAAGGCTTCTTCTATTCAAGTAGGAGACATTTGAGCTAAAGTTCAATGCAAACTGTGCACCCGTGAGTCAAAAAACATTCAAGCCGTGATATTCTCTGTCCCAAAATGACAATACTCAAAGCAGAATTTCAATTTTTCTTTTGCAATTGCACATTCGCTACATGTGCTTTTCATTTTTATTGTTTTCACTGACCTCGGTACCGTTAGTCTCACGTAGAAAGATTTCTGACAATTGGCATAAGACAAGCTCACATTCACTCCTGCGCAGAAGCCAATCAGATTTGTAGCAGCGAGTTCTTGCAATTTTTGTGTGCAATATGCATCAGACGATCTGTGGGCGTGGCGCCTGAGGGTTAGACTACAGTAACATCAGAAACAGAAACTTAACGGCAGTGCGATAGATTAAATAATACACTGCTTCTTTAAGACAGTCACTAAAATGGTTTTGATATTAGCCACAAACTGCGAGCCAAGTGATCCAAAGCAAGTGAAGTAAGTGCCTTTGGTGACTTTATGACGTGAACGAATACTTTTGATAAGTGCTCGGAGGAAGAAAACACGACATGCCCAAATTTCCTCAAAACCCTGCACCTTGTGAATCTTTCAAACACACTCGCAGCAGACGCTTGTTTCCGTCTCGCCACAATGATGGTGCTCAGGCACGCAAAGGAGAAGTACTTATGTTAACCAAATAGTTTGCTGGGGGAAAAAAAAAAAAGACAACGTGAACAAAAAAAGACAGACAACTTTGTGCAGTTAGGAAAAAAAAAAAAAAAAGAAATTTTGTTGCACGACAGATGAATCTATTTAAGATCCTCATAAAGGAGTCTGTAAGACGCCATCGCAAAAACATCCAATACCAGTGGTGCATCCCTTCTGTCGGAGCACAGACTACTTTCAACAAAAGTGTATAGTCAACATTTCATCAGAACACTTATGAATATTAGTACTGTTAAGGAACATTTTTTATCAAAAAGTTTTATCCACAAAATATGACTTATGAACAAATTTTATGGTAAAAAGAAATTTAGACAGCTTAAACTAACTGAAAAAAAAAATTCTAGAGTTGTTAGGATTGTTGTTGTTTTTTTCATAATGTTGCATAATTTTATATTAGGAGTAGTTAGTATATCTCCCAACCCTAACTGCTGCGTGGTTGTAAATTTCAAGCAAATCCATCATGGAGGTGATTACTCGTGTAATTAATGATTAAAAGGTTCACGCTTTAATGAAGATGAAGAATTCTTGTCTTATATATGTACCAAGCGATACTTTTTTTTTTAATGGCAGAGATTAATGGAATACCTTGCAGAAAAGTAAAATATTCTGTCTTTTTTTACTTCTCTGTGGAAGACAAAGATATTTTGAAGATCGGCAATCAAACCGGTGAACTTTGTATGCATAAAAACGAAGTTAGTTAATTATTCGGGATTGGAATGGGTGACCAAACGTTTCATCAGTTGTTTTAAATTGTTGTGAACAATCCGAGCTATTGTGAAGGGACAGTATTTTAGTAACTTGCATAAATTCTGAATCGAGATCTAATGAAAACTGTCCATACAGCTGGTATCATTCAGTCAACCACGCAAGCCTGCAGTTACAGCACTTTATATACCACCTACTTAAGACAAAGCAGAACTGCTACTTTCAATAAACGTATCATCAACTGGAATATCCCCTGTAGTAGCATTGTTATGAAACCAAACAACTGCATAAGAAAGGATCATTGATTTCAAATATGGTTGGGCTACTTAACATCCATTAGTGAATTTACAATCGTTGCATATCAAAGACAAGGTGCCTGAATGTGCTTTTTATAGCTACCTGAGCTATTGCTTTTACTGATACACCCATAAAGCCAACTCAGAAATATTCCACAATCTCTGCCTATCAAAACACAGCTGGCAGATTCCATTAAGATGCAAAGCAACAGACCTACTAGTCATGTAAAATATAACCATGTATCCTTATGTTGCAGATTAAAAACATTGACAAATATTTGTGTCTTATTTAAAGCCAAATTAACACCAATGAATAGTACAATTTTGGTTAAAATGACTTAATACATAATTGTTAGAAAAAAATTATTTGAGGATGGTAAGTTTCTCTTTTTAAACATTCATGCTACCCATTTAAATGTTATTTATTCCTATGACGGTAATTCAGAATTTTTATCAATCATTTTACCAGTGCTAAAGAATTTTGTTTTTATCATCAATGAAAACAGTTGCTGCTTAAAGGGGTCACATGATGATGCTAAAAATAGAACATTTTGCGTCTTTGGTTTAATGTGATGCATTTTACATGATTTAAGGTTCAAAACCATTATTTTCCACACACCGCACATTACTGTTGTTATCCGCTCTGCCTTTCTTAAATGCGTCAATTTTTACAAAGCTCATTGTTCTGAAAAGCGAGGTGCGCTCTCATTGGCCAGCTGTCCGGTGCATTGTGATTGGTTGAGTACCTCAAGCATGTGACAGAAATGTTACAATCCCTAAGACCTGTTCACACAAGGAATGATAACTATAAAAGATAAAAGATATTACAGTTCACACCAGCAGACCATATTGTCTGTTCATTATAAGCGCATGGGCATCTATCGCCTTAAATTCTCCAGCTCATTTTAGCAAGATGGATTCCGATTGGCTGTCAATGTTTGTTTCATTCAGCTGTTAAAAAAAAAAAAATTAAAGTCTGAAAGTGATTCCAACAACATAATTTCTCTGTGCCTTTATCATTAAAGCTGTGGTATGGACTCTGCTATTCTTGAATACTGAGAAAGATTTTTTTAAATAATAGGCAACAACACTACGGCACAAATAAAATGTATGCCTCCTGTCCAAATGTTTACGCAAAGGAATTGTTATCCTCCACTTCCAACACAGTGCTGTAGATATGTGGGGGCATATTAAATGAGGTGGATGAGTCAACTTTTACAAAAATCTCTTTGGGTTTGACACTTTTCTTGTGTCATATCTGTGATACTTTTCCAAGATTGTGCGATATAGGCAATGATCAAAAGAACAGCAACTTTTTTAGTATTCTAAAAGTTTTTACTATTTGTGTTTATCAACTTAAACGAAAAAAAAAGAAATTTTTGAATGGTAGTGTATTTATAAGCCAGGCCTAACTAAAGCTTCACGTCAGACGTTTAGCACAAACACACGCGTCACGCCCTCTCACACACCCACAAACAGGGAAGTGGTCAGGAAGGAGTTAATCCTGAGTCATTCTGAACACCACCCTGCCAAACCCATAAAACACACAAATACTCTCAGAGTATAGGAAACATCTTCCATGTATTCACACTGATGTGGTCCTCACACACCACCTATACGGGCCTCTTGACATTAATCCCTTGACATTAGTCTGTGAGCTAAAGAGCTGGTTCAGCGGTGACAGCATGATGACAGCGAGAATAGGGTGATCTAAAGGACCTGATTGTGATCATACGCATATTAAGAGCATACCAAGAAAATTAAGAGCACTACCTGTGATTATCATTACGATGATGGCTATTTAAACACTATTTTAAATGATAATCTACATAATACACTCATTCCAACCATCATTGAGGACTACACCTAAAAGGTGTATGCAACAATCCTTGGCTGTTAAACATCTTTTTCCTACACTTCCGTCATGTAATGACGCCAACCATAATAAACTCAAACCACTTAAAGTGAAAGATCCTCCAAAAGGGAAAATTATGTCACCATTTACTAACCCTCATGGCGTTTTAAACCCGTACGACTTAGTTTGTGTTTACAGAAAACAAAAGACTATATTTTAAAGAACTGTTTTTGCCCACACAATGAAAGTCAATAGCGTGCAAAATGACACCAGACTCTATTGATTTTTATCGCATGGACAGTTCCTCGAAATCACACAGGTTTGTAAAGATATAAAAGGCAAGTAAACGAAATGACTTATTCTCACTAACATCCACAAGTGTGCAGCCTCAGTGCCCAAATATTTTCCCACAGTGCTCGCCATTACAAGAGATCTGCATGGCAATCTTGTGCTTCGCTTTCTGCCAATACTTCTGTGCCTGTCACAGATCTGGACGGACTTTAAGGAAGCCACTGAGCAAACAAAGAGGTCCCCTCATCTGCTTTTATTACACTGTCAATCCCCCAACCTCCCCACTCGTGCAAATCCATCCTTTAGCAATCAGCATCAGATGAACAACTGCAAGATCAGCACTCTCTGAATAGCAGGCTGGGTCAAAGTTTCACAGTGTTCAATCACGATAAAGAAAAGAGCGTTCACTGCTGTCGTCATTTGGTCATGTCTACAGTCTACAACCGTACCGATTGGGTTAACAAACGATGACCAATGCCCTTTATCTACAGTTATAATCAGACCTCTAATCTCTCTGCGGATGAACTTAGTATCAAAGTTTGAGTTACTCCAACATAACATTCCTTACTGTCACTTTTAAACGATTTAACGTATACTTGTTGAACACAATCATTTAAAAATAAGCGCCGACAAACTTTTGAGTATCTGTGCACACAATCTGAACATTTTAAACAAATTTATGACTGAATTTCACTAGGCATTAGTCTAAAGAAAAGCTGTCCTAGACAAGATATATAACACCACTACATAACACATTTGGAAGTATCCACAATACTTAAACATGTAAAGATTTGCTGCACTATTTGAAATGTGAAGTACGATTTTGAACTCATTACTTTCACTGCATCAGAAAGACAACTATGAGTACAGAGTAACAGAAGCGCACAAGAGGTTAACTAAACTTTTAACTATTATGAAGGACTTCAAATTTATACTCACCAGCGTTAGTTTTTGCTACTCCTAATGTCACTTAGCAGACATCTTACAACACTTTACGTGAAGTATGCATCGCATTAAAACAAAAAAATCAGCTGCACAAATAATATAAATCAATAATATAAGTTGGGAGGCCTTACAAGAGCTGACCTCATCGACACAATGTCATGATGAATCTCAGGCCGTCCTTTCAAACACCTAGTAAGGCAAAATTAGCCAACTATGGTAACCATGAAACCAAAGCTAAATGCAAGCCGGCACAGTGTAGGTTAAAAGGACAAATGAAGCGTCAAATGCGAGTGAGAAAAGCTTCAAACATGTCAGAGAAACAGAAGGAGAGCTGACAGTAGCCGAGGTGATTACATAATGCACTGAATTCTTACTAACAGTGAGGACGAGCCGATGGGATTATTTCTGACGCGCGCTTGTTTGTCTGTCGCTGCTACCGGACAAACAAACGCAATAAAACTCGGAACCTACGAACAATAACAAGTACTGTGTTTCTTTGTCGTATCCAACCGGAAAGTGGGCGGTAATGTCAGTCTAATATCGTTATAGTCGCGCTTGTGTGTCAGCTCGCTCGTTACACAACAAGCCTCATACTTAGCAATGAAATCACGCGCAGACTCGCGCTGGTTAGCTTAGCATGAGCTCTCGTCGAGCAAACCCCGAGGCCCACACGTCCCCGTACTTACATTTCCAGATATACTGCGGATGTCAGCGCTCGTTTCCACTTCGGTCTCTCGGTTGCGGGTATTTTCGGAGTCGATAAGCTTGTCGCTTCCTTTAAAAACAAACAATCAGGGTGACTTCACGTGAGAAGCGATCATTCCGTTTACGGTGATTCTCTGCTTTGATAGCGTGAATTTTTGCGCATGTTTGACGCCAACGCAGATGTCCCTGAACAAATCTGTCGACTTATTGACTAAATCTCTCTAAGTTTCGTATCAGTATGGGATCATGGTGTGGGATAAATCATTACATAGATCCGAATAATCAGCTTCTGTAGGGAGGCCAAGATATCCTTCGGTTCAGAGTCTTGTGCGTCTTGATAGAGGGGAGGGATACTTTTTTCAAGTGGCTCGACGATTGGCCAAAACTGTACTAGGCGTGTTTGCTAATTGGATTATTTTGCTGACAGCTAAGACTACAGATGGCCAATCCCACGATTTGATTGGCTTTCGTCTTGTCATTTTACAATCGTGACGCTTGAACAGTAGTTTACGTTAAGCAGAGAACTCATCGCTAGTTTGTCATGCTGAGAGTTTCCATCCATTTCGATGGTTGAGGCGATGTGTTTTTAATTACAGTAATAAGCCAACATTAGCTTAGTAATTTAACAGTCGGTTAGTAATATGTAATAAATATTTAATTATTATGGTATGGTATTTTTTATTATATATATATATATATATATATATATATATATATATATATATATATATATATATATATATATATATATATATATATATATATATATAATTTAACAGTTGTTTAGTAATATGTAATAAATATTTAATTATTATGGTATTATTTTTATTATATATATATATATATATATATATATATATATATATATAAATATATATATTATATATATATATATATATATATATATATATATATATATATATATATATATATATATATATATATAATAATATATTATATATAATATATAATTTTTTTTTTGTTAACTTAACTTAATAAAAAGTCTTTATTACCATTTTCCCAATAGTGTATAATACAAATGTTTTGTTTGATTGTTTGTTTGTTTTCACATGAAAATTGAAAAATAAATAAATTATTATTATAAATAAATTATTATATATATATATTTGTTGATTGTTTCTTTATAATGTAGTATAAGACAAATGTATGAGTAAAACAAATGTAGCTGTTAGTTGTTATAGGAAGTAAAGCACAATATATGCATTTGTTGTTGTTGTTGTTGTTGTTGTTAATTAAAAACAGTAAAAAACAAAGTCTCTGACTTGAAATACAAAATCAAAATAAACAATCCTCCTCACATAGCATTTTTTTCTAGGTGTATAGAGAAAAAATGTTGACCAAATAGGTCTAAAGATATCTACGTTCCCTTTTGGTGAAGCACAGATTCTCTGAAATGGAAGCATTTTGAAGATCTTCTCAAACAAATCAAAGAGGGTTTATTCTTGGTCCAACTAAGTAAAATGTATTTTTGGACAATAAAAAGCAGCTTTTGAGCTAAATGAATACCATATTGTGCAAGTGTCAGATTGCTGTACGTCAGTCCTATAATGAAGAACCATGAGTCCAAGGTATAACCGAATACAGTGTCCAATTTCCTTTTGATCTTGCCCCAGAACCCATGCCTTGTCTTTCAACCTTCCTGAAACACTTCTGCCTCGTGCTTCAGCTGGACGCACCAGCTGAACCGTTCACTTCTCTCTCTAACACGTCTGCATTAAATTGTGGTTAACCAACCAAAGACACAGAAACACAGATGCCTTTGTGTCCTGAGATTTATATGGTTAACAGTAGTAGGTGTCCCTATGCTTTTTTATGAATCTTTTATCGAGTTTTTTTTTTTTTAAGTACAGACCACCATCGGTTGCTTGACAGCACCATCAAGTGGCAGCCGTTTTAACTGCAAAGAGATTTTTTCCTCAGTATTTTTGTCATTTTATTTATTTATTTATGTCTAAACGTACATTCAAGATGCTTTAACTTGAGAAGCTAAATATCTTGAAAATACAATGAGATACAGGAAGAAAAAATTGTGCTTCGGTGGTTTTTGCTCTTTGTCAAAACCGTTGAGTTCCCCCAAAAACCTTCATATTTGCTCTCAAAACTTTTGTGATGGAAAGAAAATTACTTTGTGAGGGGAATAAATAAGTCCTAAGCTGATGAAAAGTTTATCTGAGGTAAAACACAACACATTGTTCCTCCCATCTCATATTTTTTCGGTCACCCTGTGCTGTAGGGCAGGGGTATCAAACTCCAGCCCTGATTAAACACACCTCAACCAGCTAAAGAAGGTCTTCAGGGTTGCTTCCAAGCAGGTGTTTTGGAGCTGGTTGGAGCTACACTTTGCAGGACAGTGGCCCTCAGAAGCAGAGTTTACTTTCTCCCCCAATGCCAGACTTTTTTCTTGTCTCAAGCTTGAATCACTTTTTTTTCTGAAGCAAGGCTTGTAATCTTTAATAATTTTGCATTTAGGTATTTGTACTGGAAAACAAAGAAAAACCCCAGGCGGGCTTTACAAAGGAAAATAAACAAACCCCTGTCGTATCTATAAGTCAAAAATGATGCAACAAACTATTTACTAGCAGCTGGTAAAAGCTGAGTGAACACTTCGACACCCCCCACTCTCTCAAGGAAGTGCAGCTCTGAGGCAGAGTTAGATTATTATTACTGGTGACATCATGCATCTGTTGCTGACTGGACAGTTTTGCCTGGAAGCAACATCATGTTTAAATATTTGTGAATGTCTGCATTAATGCATCTAGTATGCATGATTAATTATGCATTACCCTGTGTGTGTGTGTGTGTGTGTGTGTGTGTGTGTGTGTGTGTGTACTCATGGTGTGATGATGTATACAAGCAGTCAAATCATTTTCTGACTTTATGTCATTATGAACAAATAGTGTTCTATACTGCAAAAAGCTATATTTTTACTGGAGCATGTTTTACAAGAAAATATTACTTCATTTTTTTCCATTCAAAATGTAACTTTTAAAGCAATGGTGAATCCAAAAAAAGCATTTATTAAACACTCTCCAACCATCCAAAACATTTGTTTTGTTTGTTTCTTATTCGGAACAGATTATTTGGTTTCTTATTTCTTATTTGGTCAAACACTTGCTCACCAAATGGATTTTCTGGAGCGGATGGGTGCCGTTGAAATAAAGACGGCCTCACACTACCGGAGTTTTAAAATCCTAACCGATTATGAAATCTGGTTGCATCACACACATAAGGAGAATCTTCGCAGATGATCTTCCCTCAAACATGCACACGCGACAAGATTTCAACATAGTGGCGCATCAGAATATTACTGTGATTATTATGCTAGAAGCAGCGCCCTACGTGATCTTACGCAGTAGATTGTCATATTTCAGTGACGTTTACGTTAGCTAGCGTGCTAGCAGCTAGGTGATTTCACTCCAGCACTTCTCTTGGTTGTGATTTTTCTCTGGAGGAGAAAATCGGGGCTAAGTCGGGCTAAGAACCCTGTAGCGTGATCCAAGCTTAAGAGTCCAAACAGATATTAATATCCTGTGATGTGAAAAATGTTCATAAGAAACAAACACATCAACAAGGCAGGTTTTTAAACGGGTTGAAATTGGAAATTGGAACTTGAAATCTCAGTGATGGATTTTATTTTTTTTTTTATAAACGCACCGCTTTTTGCTTCACAAGACAGTATCGATGGACAGGTACAATGTGGAAAACCTATGGAGTATTTTTCTCACGACACCCAGAGGATCCATTAGTGAACAAGTAGTGCTATAAAAGTTAAGCAAACGTTCATCAAATGTGCATTTCGGGTCGAGCTATTGTTTGTGAAATTAATAAGCAATATCTGTGCGAAAACTGTTTCTACGCCAATTTTTTTTTCAGTGTTTCGCCAGCGATACTTCACACACTCCATCTGACCCTTACTTTTCCTTCATGGTCTGATGTAATTCTCTGTGAATTTTGAACGCTTTGAGGGGATTCACTTCACATTAAGCACACTGTCCACACAGCGTTAAATATTGAGCGCGAGTGTCGTTTGTTTTATAATTTCTCTTGCCACAGGTGCTGTTAGCGACCTCGAGAGGTAACTGAATTTTGATGAGCTGTCAAATGAGTGAACAAAGCAGGCCGGAGGCTTCAGTCAGGCGGGCTGGTTTATTTCATCACTTGTGACACAGAGCATGAACACAGATAGTCAACGCTCCCCGGCCTGCCTTTGTTTCTGGCCACATCCGAACGTTTTCTGCCAGGACAGGCTGTTTCCTTCAAGCTCTTGCATGCCTCGTCCTTGTGAAAGCCTCTTTCTCATTCACCCTTGTGCCATATCTTCTCTACACCGCGGCCAAACCGAGAAGGAAATTGCTTGTTTGTGACGGGAAGAAAACAGAAAACTTGATTCAGGGGTTTAAAGGTCCGGGTCAGTGTACTTTCCTCTAACGCGTGAGGATGAATGGATGGCAGTCTGTTGAGATACAGAAGGGGCATGTTCTGTAGTACTCCGTGTTCTTAATTCGCATACCCCCCCCCCTCAAACGTTTTAGCGGCCCAACCGAGTATAAAAGCAAATTCATCTTTTATTCAGCGCGGGTTGAATATTCAGACTGCGAGACGTTAAAGCAGTGGAGGTCAGTGTTTGGCGGGCTTCTCTCTCCCCGAAGTACTAAAACAAGGTTTGAACCAGGGTTCACGGAAGCACATTAAAATGTTTTGCATTCTGAACAAGATGCGGACCAAAGCCACAGCCTATAGACCCTGCTGCATATGCATTAGGCTCTGTGCGACAAAAGCTCAGGGCTCTTATTCATCACCCCGTGGACTGTCTTCAGGCGAGGCCCTCGGTGTGAAGGCCTTGTTCTCGGGTGTGCTGGTGGGGCCCAGACGCACTTAATGGTGTGAATCAGTGGACCAGTGATGTGATGAGCGTATGGTTGATCTCACTCCTTACCCTTTGGCTTCTCCTTGAAGCGTGTACGATGAACATATTTTGCCCTTGAATATTGATGGAACAATTAACAGTTAGTCTGTCTGTCGTCATTAAAACTGGTATGAAACAGTCAAAAATAAGTAACTGAAGAGATAAAGAGGAATGTAATGCTCTGTGCAGCCATTTTGTTCTATTTCTATTCATTACGAAATAAACATTTTAATTCAGTAAAAACTCTGTTTGTTTGTTAAGCCTTTTGATTGATATTTTATATTTAAAAAGTGCAAATGTGTTTTTTTTGGAGTATCATATTCAATACATCACGCTTGTATGTGTCATATATACATCTGTAATATCCAATTTGGTACAGATGTTGATATATCATAAATATGTATATAAATAATTTTTTGCATTTAAATTAGTGTTGTCAAACAATTCATTGTGGTTAATCACTGCAAAATAAACATTTTTGTATACTATGTGTTTTGTGTCTATTTATTATGTATATGAATTAATTAATATATTATGAAAACAAAAGCTTTTATTTTTGATTGCAATTAATCGTTGACAGGACAACACTAGTATATTTACGTCAGCCGTCACTAGATCTTTCAATTGCCTAACATGTCACAGTAATATAAGACTTAGATTATTTATGGTCAAAGCTCTGTAGTTTTTACTGTGAAGCTTAAACTTTAAAAATGAATTTATAAATAAATAAATAAAATGACTGATAATCAATAGACCTAAATGGCATAAGGTACAAGTATAAAATTAAATGTTGATTTTAATGCACTTTGAAGTAACAATTTTAACTTGGTGGTAACATATTCATGCATGTGTAGCACTGTGCCCGATGCTGCTGTCTTAAATATACTTAAAAGCATGCACATGTGTCACCAGCGAAGCAAGCCTTTGCTCCACAGGGGGGTCTGTGCGGGCTTACCCAGCCTAATTATGATCTTGGCCCACCCTGGCACCCACCACCCGCCTGCTGCCTTCATTTTCCAGCCCACCCTGAAAGTCCTATAGCTCACATTCTGGAATTACGCCTCCAAGAAAAGTACAGTAAGGTTTTGGTATAGGTACATTGCGCAATTTAGCTTAATTAACAATTAAAATCATGTAACCATGTAAGAGTAACATTTACAATTATTCATTCCCTTTTTACATTTCTAGCTGTAGCTGATTTTAGCTTTAGTTTCCCCTAATAAATGTTATTAAATAGTGTGTAAATACATTTTAGACAGATTCTATGAAGAGATATGAAAATTTGTAATGTCATACCTGCAAACAAACCTTTGGTCCAAAACAAGCTGTGCTCCACTACACCGTAGAAACATTAAGTCTGCATTTTTTTTTTCCCACTCAGGCACTTATTATTTGTTTGCATTTTATTTTACAAGTCACATTTTAGGATTTTAAATGCTTTGAGAAAGGTCCCAAATCTGGGTCTGCACCTCAGGCTTGACAAACAACATTTTCTGAAGGTCAGGGACCTCCTTTCACCGATCATTAGCTGAAAACCCAGCCTTTAATGCGTTCTCTAGTCTAAGTCAACCACTTATTTAGTGTAATGGGATGTAAAGGCCTATTTGTTTTCATGTTTTCCCCCAGACAGTTTTTGGTTCACTTCCACCCCCTGCAGGAATATGTCTGAATAGCAACCATTATTGAAAATGGTCTGAAGATTTAAACTGACACGAGCGCGTCTAGTATTTTAGCAGTGCATCAATCATATTCATTTAAGTGATAACACACCCAGCTCTGCCATCATTTCATCTTCGTGTGGGTCCCAAACGAAAAATACATCCGTAAACATCTTTATTTAGCGGGTAAATTGTCGCACAGTGTATTTAGTCGTTTCTTTCTGCTCGGCGGTCTTAACACTTCTGCGACTCAGGCAGTAATGGGAAAGTGTTTGGAGCGTTTCACACAGTCGTGGCGTTCTCAGGCGGCGCGGCCATTAGGCTGGCCGCCGACCAGCAGACCCGTCACCCTCGTTTAACGTGCCTCACTGGCCGTGTTTGTGCGCAGACTCCGCGATGGGCATTTCTGAAGAGGAGTCCGGGCTGAAGCGGCGTGCGAACCCGCGGTGCCGAGGGTTAACAGCGCCTGCGCCCGTTCCGCCACCTCCAGACGTCGGGAACGCGCACCGTCACCCGCTCAGCTCGGAGGGTCGCCTACGGAGCGCCGGACGCCGCTCTTTGACAATGTCAGCGCCGGTTTAAATGAAATTCCGCGTGCGCTAATTGAGTGATCTCTAACCATCCACTCAAACCACCTGGGCAGAGCTCCAGCGCCTCCGTTCGTCTTCCTCGGCGGTGGAGCTCGGGCATGTCCTACTTTACCGTTTAATGACCCTCTGACGGAGCAGGACCGAGCCAAACTGCCAAACAAAAGCGAGAGCTTTAAAACCCAGCGTGACCCAGATGATGCCCCCCCCCTCCCTCTGTGCCCGCTTTCATTGTTCTGACAGGAGAAAGAAGCCGGGTTTCATTTGCATAACAAATGGGAATGAAACAGCACGAGAGTGTGCCGCTCCTCACCGTGAAACAGTGCCTGTTACAGCAGCATGCAAATGATCTCCATCATAATCTCATCATCATTCAAGGATTCGCTTCAGTTGATGGGAACTACGTAAACACATACACTTTCAAATTTGATATGAGAAATTATCCATATGCTCATATATATATATATATATATACAGTGTTGGCCAAGATTATTAGAACAAGTTGCCAGTTGGATTTAGTCTGTGTCAGTTTGTTCTGTAACTTCTGTTTCTTCATGTTATTCCAGACAGACTGGATGATGATGAATGATGAGATCAGAAATAACTGACTTAAAACCATTTTTACCTGGCGAAATTACAACAACCGTTACAACAATTGATACCACCATCGTATAAACACACACACACACACACACACACACAGACACAGTGACTAAATGCATATAGTACGCCAAATAAAAATGAAAACTCGTGATATTGATACGCAAAAATCGACTTCGGAGTATGTATGACACGCAGATGTTTGGCGTGCATATAATACGCAGTTTTTGCGTGCATATGAAACATGATACGCATAACCCACGACCCCAATCATCGCGTAGCATAAACACGCCAAAGTCTTTTACTGCGTATCTATATCTGTATCTTATATTTATTTGGCGAAGTATTTTTACGCACATTCAAGAAATCGGGTCGATTAAATGGCAGTGTGCGGTTTTAGTGTCATCTATTGATTCTCGTTCTAAATATGGCAGAAAATATTTGAACATGAATTGACATTTAGTGGGTCTTCTACTAAACAGTACTCTTCTGTAAATGGTAAAAATGCATGATAATTGTTCGCTCAGATATGAAATCAATTTAAACAGGACACATTTTAATGTACAGAAGACAAACAAACAAAACGCTGTTAAACCTTTATTGTTCCGATGCTTGAAAACCCTTTTTCATACATGCATATCATTCTAATTTAACCTAAATGTAGACTGGAGCTCTAGTCACGTCTTTGTCAGAGACACAATTTCTGGTGCAAGATGGCAAGGTTAAACGTCTCCTCGGCTCTATTTGGTTGCCAGGCAGTGGTCAAAAACATGCCCGACAACGGCTATTCAGAAGTAGCCCAGATATTAGGGCTCAGGATGAGATGTTTTGTCAGATCGGGGCCTTTTATTTGATATGAATTATGTTTCTTGCAGGCCTCATAGCATGTAGTCAGACGGGTCAGTTAAAGAGAGATCCTTCCTTTCATCTGGGCAGGAGACTAATTAAGCACACCAAACACTATTTATTTTGAAACCCATATTTATAATTGAAACTCATATTTGAATGGTGCTGACACAGACTTTTTCTTCCTCATTAGCGGAGTTTAATTGTTGCACAGCATTTAGGTGGTTTTTGTGTGCATGTGTGGGCTTTAGATCCTCACAGACAATGTGCAAGAGCCGGGATTACAGTCGTGTCACGCCAAGATTATTCTCCTTGCCTTATCCTTGCAGAAATATGATTATTATTGTCATTGTCATTTTGTGTTATTCCTGTTTATAGCGCGATTAAGTCCAGTCTTATTAATGAAAAACTCATCGGATGTCAGCTCCTGCTCACGCAGGATAAGAAAATGTTTATGAGACAGAGGGCAAAGCTGGGAAAGGTCCCTGAGAGATTTGCCGTGTTTAAATACGAGCCAGGCCTGAATAATTTTGTCTGCATGGATCAGAGATTCAAGTTTACAAGATAAGCTATCATGGCCGTCTCAGGACAGGCTTGAACAGACGAGAGCAGCCTCACACTTCTGCAGACCGGTTATAGAGTTTATAGTTTATATGTAATTTTTTTCATGCAAAGTGTGTGTTTATACATGCTTGAATGTGCATTATATATATGTTATTGTATACGGTAAATGTTTTAATCTAGTTTATAATTTAATAATCTTAATAATTTATATATTATCAATTTGTATATATATATATATATATATATATATATATATATATATATATATATATATATATATTCTATGATAATGTAATATTGTTATTTTTTGATTAATCGTTATTGTATGTATAATACTTTCTGTACACACACACAAACACACACACACACACACACACACACACACACACACACACACACACACACACACACACACACACACACTTTGTGGTTGTTCCTGAAACCAGTGTGATGTTTTTATTTACATGTGGTACAGATTTAAAGTTTAATTTGAGCGACAACAGCATCGTTGCAGGATTCTTAATTTGCACCGGTTTAATTTGTAAAGTGCCAGCGATTCCCATGATCCTCATCTCTTGAGGTTCTCATCTCTGATTGCTCAAACCCTGATTTGGCCCCTTCTTATGAGAATATCAGACCCTCTGCTATAAAAAGACACTGGCGGCATTATCGTCTTATAAAACGGATTCAGAAACAAATTAAAAATTGTCATGTCTAATCTTCTTTGACCAAAAGTACCAAGTGCAAGTGGTACATGTTCTTAAATCTGTGGCCTGATCCAAGTTGTTTACAGCACTAAGCCTCAGGAGGGATCTGGTTGCTCATAAATCTGGGGCTCTGATTATGTCGCAGCGGAGACAGACACAAAGCCACACTCTCATTTTCAATGCCTTCTGACCAGGAGACATACATTTAGGTCAGATATATAGCCAGTTTGCCCTTGCATGTATAACGTTATATAATGCGCATATACAGTTCGGAAACTACTCTAAAAAGTCTGTAAGAGCACAAAAAATATAGCTCAATGTATACTGTATGATTTTATTTTTTTTTCATATTTATTTTCAAAGGTGTTTTAATAATAGTTTAATGCTGCAATGCAGAACATTAGTGGATAAAGTCCCTTGTAACGAGCTGTCAGTACTTTTTCTATTATTTGTTTTTATTAGTTTCGTTTTTAAAAGGAGATCATATCTTTTCTCTTCAATGTTTTATATAGTTTTGATGCTTTATAAGTACTCGCGCAATGACTACTGAAGAAACCCGAAGTCTAAAAATCGAGGTCAAAAAGCATAAGAAATATTGCATGGCCCGTACAAATCCAATGTTTGCATAATAACTTGGCATCTAAGAAGTGTTCATCTGATCAGTTTTGAAGGCAGAATAGATTCAGTGCAGTTGGTTATGTCAATGAAAATGATACATTTACAGGTAACCTATTTTGAAATTAAAGTATTGTATTTCTCATTATCTTTACTTGCATTACGAGTATTATAAAGCTGTCTGTCATACTTGGCTGACTGTCAAGCATAGTATTAAGTGCAAAAGGATGAATTGTTTTATCACTATAAATGCAAATAATATGTGCAGATAATTTTTTTTCTGGTGTTAATACAAAGCATCCAGAAAATCATTTTGTCTTCATTTTGTATATGGTATCTATAAGCATTATGTATGTTTGTATAAGTGCACAAATATGACTTAGTAATGCATAGTAGTAATATATATATATATATATATATATATATATATATATATATATATATATATATATATATATATATAATAAAAAAAATAAAACAACAACATCTAAATAATTAATAATTAAAATGATAGAAATATCTTCAGAAGTCATATTTAAAATATTCTGTTCATTCAAAAGATCTAAAAGTAATTATTGTCTTTAAATGAGCAGATATTGTTCTTTTTTTTTTTTTTTAATGGATGAGCTTAATTTTTCAAATGGTTTTAACAGACATGGCGTCTTAATTCAAAATTCATTTAATATGCGGGTGGGCACGCTGCATATGTGCGCTCGCTTGCATGTGTTTTCATGTATCTACATACGGAAGCCATGTTAAGCATCCCCATTTTAATTAGTGGACAGGATAAACATACATGTTTGACACACAATGCACCCCAGCTCTGCTCTTTTTTTTTTTTTAAATGCTGTGAGGAAGCAGCTGAACTGAGCAGCGCAGGGGCTTAGCGACCGATTACAGAGATTGCTGGTGCCATCCAGAGCCCGCTGGAGCACACGAGTCAAGTGGCCTGGCAGCAGGACGAGAATTTTTTTCTTGGGATTGTGTGGAATTATACCGAGTATTAATTCAGGTCCCTGCAGGATTCTGTGGGAGGCGACGGTTGGCCTGTCGTTACAGCAATGATAAGGATAAGGAGCAGCTGCTGATGCTCAGTTCAGAAACCAGATTAATCTGCTGAGACTCTGTATTAAAAAAATAAGGCACAGAGCAAGTTTGATTGAGACTTACGCTTAGGGGAAAAATTGAGGGATCTGGATGTTACACGTAAGGGGGAGTGGGGGAGGAGGGCTGTTAAGATGGGATGAATCCAGAGCACTGGATATATCTCTAGTTTCATCATAAAAAAACACTCCCTAATCTATATTTGAGATGTACTGGATCTTTATCTGGGAAAGATTATTCTTTCCATATTTAACTTAAATAACACATTGTATATGGTTTTGTAGTGTTCCCCTTAAGCGGCTTGGCAACTGCTTAGATGAGGAATGTGTTACTGCAGCAAGCTCTACTTATATTTAGAACATGGCAAAATGGCATGATAAGAACGAAACTTTATTTCGTGTGTGAAATTCTGAAATTCTGTTAATATATATATATATATATATATATATATATATATAATTTTGAACGCAATCTCGGTTAATTAAAGAACGTTTTGGGTACAAAACAAGTTTTTGGGGCAATGTTCGTAACCGTCAGACCAATAAATACAAAAAAATGTAAAGAAAATCATACAAATGTTAAACCCAAAAATGAAAACTAGTTTAAATGTTACTCAGGTTATCCAAGATGTAGATGAGTTTGTTTCTTTACTAAAAACACGTTTTGATAAACTCACCATTGCATCGCTTGTTCAGCAGTGAATCGTATGCAGCGAACGGGTGATAAAACCATCACTACATTCACTTGTTTACTTATTTTTGTGGCTGCAAATGTCATTGTGCCTGAAACAGGAGAGAAACGTGCACTGATCAAGCACAGTTTACAAGAGAAACCAGTCCAAATCAGTGCTAAACAAACACGTTGGTGGATTTTCACAGTTAAAAGAAGCATCATAGTATGGCCAGAAATTACAGTTTACAATTAAAATCGGAAAGGTGAATTTATCACAAACACACAGATTTCCACTTTACAGGATGTAAATTGACAAACTAGACGTGTGTGGATTGCTTGTGAATTATTGTGATTTTTTTCCTTTAGTTCCTGTTTGGTCTCTCATTCTGACGGCACCCATTCAATGCAAGCGATGTAATGCTGAATTTCCCAAAACCTGTTCAGATGAAGAAACAAACTCATGTACATCTCGGTGACCTGAGAGTGAGCACAATTTAAGCCGAACGTTTGGAAAAAGCGCTAGTTATATATTAAATTTTACAACATCATCACAATGACAGAGCGCAACAGCATAAACCTAAAATGACTGTAAAAAAGCTTTTTTTTTGAGAAGCAAGTCACAATTACTTCTTTTGTGGTAATCAACATTATACTACAAATGATGTCAGTTGAACCTGGACTATTTCTTTCAGCTCGGTTGGGTGAAACCCCACCTCCCCACCCACCCCCACACACACATAAATAAGCGTACAGACCAAACACACATAAACGCGTCACAATTTTCCGCGCACCACCATCCCCTCGCGCAGCTATGAATATTGAAGTGAAATACTAATAACAACATGTTTGCACTGTTGCGACTGCTCGGTCTCAATTATTTACTAGTGGACCCTTAATGTGACCGTGTCTGGCTACAGACCAGCGCACAGCCTTTCCCTCAGTCAGCTCCACTCTGCCATGTCACCTTGACCGTGTCACTACAGCTTAGGCGCAGACGGGGGTCAGAGTTCACTCTGCCAGGTTGCGTGAGTTAACGAGGAGGTGAGGTCCAATCAAGCATGAGACAGCTTTTCACTTCCTGTGTCCGTTACCAGCTCCTGCGCCCCGCGCATTAATCCACTCAGCAGCAGTAATGCACCGAATCAAAGTTTTATGCGCCGAATAGTCAGCAAATAGTCACTGCTTTTAAGGCACAAATAAGGCCAGGGTAAGCAGTTGTGTGAACGTGGTGTGCTTGGCTTTTATACTCTTTTTAACTGTTTGCTTATTCATAATCATTATGAATAAAATTTTAATTCTGAGACCATTTGGAATTTGCTTTTGGAGTTTCGCTTTTAAACCTAGTAATTAAAAACAGTAACAGTAGCACAACAAACTATATAATTATATATCATTATTATTATTGTAAATGGCATTCATTAATATTAGCATTATTTTATAATTTATCATTTTAAAATAATATATTTTTATTATAATTACTCTTACACTCTTACATTATAATTATTCCTTTTGTTAATGTAATATTTCAGATTTGTCACTAGTTCAAGATAATAGCAGTAGGTTATGATTTCAAACATTTTAAAGCAAAGAACATTATTATTATTGTAATTATCCAATAGTATTACCTTTTTAATACTTATTTTGTATTTATTTAATATTTCAGATTCTGCACTACTTTGAAGGAAATACATTTTTTAAAATTAAAACAATCGCATATTATGAATTATAGTAAATAATGTATAATTGATTCACATAAAATTTCTGCAAGTATTGCAGATTTAACACTATTTGTAAGTTACAGTGTTTTAGGATTTAAAAAGAATTAAAATAAAGAAAACGACTAAATTATTAAATATTATTAATATTAAATATTATTGCATTTCTGTTTATAAATATTTATGTGACCTTGACCATATGAACCAAATTGTACAGACCAATCACAAGATATTATTCTCAAATCATGTTCAGCGTGATCATCAGGTTTGCGGAGTTTGTCATTAAAGCAGAAGAAAGCATAAAGCAAATATTAAAGAACACAGAAAATGTTCCCATAAGTTTTTTTTTTTTTTTTACGTCTCACTCTACTGTGAATACTGAAATGTGGCCATGACAAAGTATTGCCATTTTGATGTAAAATATGGCCATACTGCCCTCTAGTGAACTGTATAGTATTGACATGCAGAGAAATCAGAATCAAAGATGTAATAACTTGATTAAAAAAGATAATAAATTCAGAATCTACCGGTAATATTGACTATGCCTGAAGGTAACATGTAGCTGCAGACAGACATTAACTCTTCATATTATTACATTACAGTACCACAAAGCTTTATTAACTGGTATATAGTCATTAAATTAATCTTCAAAGTCAAAGGTTTAAATACAATGTGTGTTACCAAAATATGAGGGATCAGTACAAAATGCATGTTATTGTTTAAGTGCTGACCTTTTAAGATATTTCACATAATAGATGTTTGCATACTATATAGTCCACGGGAGAAAATGATACTTGAATTTATAAAAAATTACCCTGTTCAAAAGTTTACACACCCTTGATTCATGTCTTGTTTTGTTTTTAACCTGAACGATCTATAGCTGTGTTTTTATTGATTTATTTTAATTAATCAATTTATTTATTTATGTATTTGAGGTTTTTTTTGTTTTTGTCCTAAACAGTTAAACTGGCCGCCGTTCTTCAGAAAAATCCTTCAGCATCCACAAATTCTCCAACCTTTTATGTATTTGAACCCAACAATGACTACGATTCTGAGACATTTTCACACTGAGGACAACTGAGGGACTCGTATGCTATTACAGAAGGTTCAAAGAAACCAAAAATAATAATTACATTTGAATATCACAGTAAATGTAACATACAATGTTCTCTAGGAAACAAGTAAGTATCTTCCGTAGCCTCTGAAGGTGCTAAATGAGAAAAAAAGAAGAAAAAGAAAAATGTACGCTTCTTCATTCTGTTCTAAAGTTTTCATCCCCTGGCTCTTAATGCGTTGTGTTTTCGCTTAAAGCATCAGTCAGTGATTGAACCTTCTGCAATAGAGGCATACGAGTCCTTCAGCCGTCTTCACCGTGAAAAAATAAATCTCTAAATCATACAGTCATTTTTCAAAAGGGTTTAAATACACAAAAATTATTTGTAGTACTTGAAGGACTTTTCTGAAGTTCAGGACAAGCAACGGACTCATGAACAACTATCACTAAACAAAACAAACAAAAACAGTCGAGTAACAACACAGTATTTCTATAAATTCAACTTTTATTTATTTATTTTTTGCGGACTACGACATGTAAACAAGAAATTATGCGAAATACCTTACTCAGTTCCATACTAAATGAAACAACATGCATATTATATGGTCCCTCTTATTTATTTCCGAAAGGCATGTAAACATTTGACTTCAAATATAGATTATGTATGTAACGTCACTCATTTTTAATAAAAGTACGTACTTTTCTAGAATGTGGAAGGAAGTGCCTTGAGTTTTATTTGATCAGCAGGGGGCGGTGTAGTTCCAGCCATGACATCCATCCGTTTCCAAACCAAACTTGTTCCATGAAGAGCTGCAGGGATACCGGAAGAACGTCTAATACAGGCGGGAAAACACCTCGGATGAAAAGCCTATCTAAGACAGGTCAGGCTGAAATAACAATTTTATCAGTGACCATAAATACCTGCTAATTAGTTTTCTAATTATATCTCACAAATAATAATACACAAAATAGCGATTTTATCACGTGACTGCAATGTAATCAAATCATGCTACAACAAGGACGGCCCTCAAGCGTTTAGGTTTAGAAGCGGTTACCTTGATTGCCAGTTAAATGATGTGCAAACAGAGCGTCTGTTTTCTCATGTCTCTTGTTGATGTATCCAGGGAACAGCTCGGAGCTGGGCACGCTTTGGGGTGTGGTGACGGCGTCTTCGATGGGGATGTCCAGGGCACCTCCTTCAGGCTGGTGTAATGAAAGGCTGCCGGGCTGTGGCTAGGCCAATAGGGCACACTGAAGCCCAGAATACCAGCTCTGTGGCATGACGAGGAGGGATGGAAAGCGCCAGTTTAGAGTGACTACATAAATGTCATCTGAAAACACGGTTGGGTGCAGAAATATATTAGAATAAAGTGGCAAAATTGGCTAAAACGCTAATAAAAATATATAACGATTGAAAAAAAAAAGTAAATGATATTTTACACCTTTTTAACATTGCTTTAAAAGAAAATGTCTTCATATTTACCATAAAATGACATGAGGTCTGACTAAAAGAAAATGTAAAAAAAAAAACAAAAAAAAAAACTGTCAAGTGATAACATACTTTTGTTGGGATGCATTTTCCTTGTTGAACATTTTCTCATTTATTATTTAAAACTCATACAATTGACATGAAATCTGGCTAAAAGTAAAAATTCATAAAATGGTATAATATAAATGGTCCTAGAAAATAAAATGACATTCAAAATTGTTAATGTGTTTTATTCTTTGTGTTCATTATTTAGCGGTTCATTATTTCAGTATTTTCATATTTACCACGAACTAGGAAATCTAAACTAAATTCAATAAAATTCTAGTATTTTTTTTATTATTCTTTATTAACTATTATTTAAAATGGAAATTTAGTGGGAAAACAATTGTATAAAATGCTAATTAAAAATCTCTTTCTTCTTTTTTTCCTATTCTTTGTTAAATATTTCCTTATTTATGATTTAAACATTTTCCTATTTACTATAAATTTGGCTACGAAGTACCTTAAATGAACCTTAAGGTCAACGTAAGCAAAAAAAAAAAAAAAAAAAAGTCTAAAAAAGAATATTGCCACAGAGGAGACGCCTCTGACGATAATAACACATAGGAGCAAGCTGTGCTTAGTAGCAAGCGAGCGGCGCAGACCGACCCAAACCGGTCTCATCTCCGTCAGGCCCTGGGTGCTGCAGCAGATGGAAGCTGGGGTTAAATTCAGCTCTGGGTGTAACCGTACATAAACAAGCAGAGCAGACCTCAAACATGGCTTCTGGATGCTCTACGGCCTGCAGGGAAGATCCCGGGGCGCAGAAGCAAAGGCCCAAACCTGACACGGCTTTCGTGAGACATCAATGGTCCGCATTCAGCGAAGAACATGATACGCGCAACACGGACCTCCAGCAGACTCCAGCAGAAGCATCTTCAAACAGTCGGTGTGTGACAACGTTACAGACAAAGAAAGAATGTTCAACATTACCATGTGTTGTGGAGAAGAAGACGAGAAGCGTTCCCTTATGGGCTGTCCTCTCTACCTAGCGGTTGCCTTGGACACACATTGTGGACATCACAAAGGAGCCAGTGTACAGTCCTGTGCAGACGCCTTGGCAGCCGCTCTGGCCATAGTAGCGATGTTCCCTCTCTGTGCAATGATGTAATGTTTTGGAATGATCGGAGCAGCTCAGCGAGGACTGGAGTCGGTGTAATGGATGAGTGGTTTCTGTGGACAGAGTTTTGTTTGAGAGTTTTCTTCTTCTTTTTATTTTTTCGGTGGGTTGATTCAGTTGTCCATCACGGACCACGGCAGATCTAAGGCTTGCACTTTGCGTGTAATTTAGAGCTCTAAATTGAGGGTTCGTAGCCAAGAACTGCATCTGCTATGATTAGTGCTCTTCCACTTTACCATCCACTATGAGCAGTTAATCTTTAGTTTATATGCACAAAAGGAGATGGCCCTGTAACTCATGTAACGTATTACATAATGCACGGGTCTAATCGTTTTACATTTGGGATGCCAGTGTGGTGAGGACTGCTTAGAGAAACTGCCAATTTAAAGTGATGGGAATTTCACATGGGCTGAACTTAAATAGCCTCAGAAAGGATCCCACAAACACGGTTTGCGCTAGGCAGCTCTTCTTTCCGTGAGTCGATGAGTACAGTGTGGAAACAAATAATGTTTTCGCTCAATGAAATTATGACGCATGCATTTGACCAATTGGCCAGTTTGCACAAACACGTGATAATAACAAGAAGTGTTGAACGGCAAATCAGCATATTAGAATGATTTCAGAAGAATCGTGTGACACTGAAGGTAACAACTAGCCAGCTTTTACAGTAATAAATTGAATTTTAAAATATTGACAAAAATTTGTGCTCTCAAACGATTAATCGCATCCAAAATTATTTTTTGTTTACACAATATATGTATGTGTACTGTATATACATATGTGTGTGTGTGTGTGCGCGTGTGTGCATACAACTCCACAGTACACACACACGTTATGTACACAAAAACTTTTGTATGCAATTAATTGTGAATCTGAAAACTTACTATTTTATTTATGAATATTGTTTTTATATATATATTATATGAATATTATATTTTTATATATATATATATATATATATATATAGCATCAGAGAATGAGCCTTAGGCTATAAAAATTCTAAAATTGAACACTTTTATTTAGTTAATTCGTTATCTAGCTAGTTGGTTGGTTAAAGGCTTTTCACATAAACAGAATTAATAATCTACTTAAAAAATTGAAGAAAAAAAACCCCATCATAATGTAAAATCGCACTTCAACACAGAGGGCGCTGTAGAGGCTGCACGATCTGAAGTCCATGTGTCAGAGACATCCTTTCAAAAATGTGCAGGGCTGAGTTTCTACGGAACCATTAAGAACCACTAGGTAATGAACAAAAATCCCTACACAACGATATGCAGTCAGTGGTGCGTTATTCATAGGAAGTAGCTTAGACACTGTTTAAAAACAACCTTAAATGAAGAATTCAGCTACATACTGTCTTTCAGGGAACTAGATGAGCTGCAGAGGAGAATCGAATTTCAAGCACCTGAGTTGAATTTATGTAGTGCCGATTGTCTCGAGGCAGACAGCGCGCACAGCTCCCCTAAAGTCTGGAGGGGAGACCTACCGAAATCACGTGACGGGAAGGGCGGGGCTACAAGCAGCGCACTGTTGAAACTTCGTCGAGCTCCGCCCTTCAACAGCTGCAACGCATTTATACACATGTGCAAACTTTGTCCATGTACGACACTCCCCAAAACCTGCGCGGCTCAACTCCAAAGAACTCCAGCGCCTTTCCAACTCCGTTTGAAGAGGCAAACCCCGTTCAGCCGTGGATTTCTCTGAGTACACAAGGATCTTTCTCGGTCCGAAAACTTTTTCCCCCTGAGCTGGAACTCAATAGTGAAAATGTCCGCTTCGGTGCTGTCTTCCATATATGATTTCGACAGGGTAAGAGTTTATATTTGACTTATTCACTTCTGGTTTTTTTTTTTCACCCTTCAGCTTATTTTAGTATTTTTTTGTTATCTTTGTTTCCTCGATTTGTCCTCGCTGGCAAACTTGTAACACGAGAGCTCTGTGTTTACTCACTAGTCTTCTGGAGCTCATAATAACGCGGTTTTGGGAGACTGGCAAACTTGAGGTTGTTTTAAACGGGGTTTTTGCGTTATTTTTTCCACAAACGTTGAAACAATATCCACATATATGCATGTTACAGATTAAAGTTGATTTTGAAATCAATTTCTTGGTCTCAAGCTGTCATGTATAAGAAAGGCTGTTGTGACAAACGCACCACAGTAGTGATATAAGCTGTAACTTCAACTTAAAACCTTTATTTTAGGTTTTATGAACGAATATGTGAGACATAACGTGCCACATAACACTTTTAATTTTTTACATCTTTTATTTCAAATACATAGAACAACATACAATCTTAACCTCACGTAGCAAATAAAACGGCAACCATAGAAATGCATGGGGTTTGTCTTGTAATATTTATTTATTTTTAAGTTAGTACACATTTGAAACATACACAGCTTCCATCATTAATAATGATCATTTGATTTAGTCATTCTGACAGGGTGATGGTCATGTAAAATAGTTTATAATAAAATGTAATTCCTGTTTTTTAATTGTTGCTTAAACTAATGGTTCTACCTCTTAAACCTACTTGAAATCCATGCTAAGAAAGTTTGTTTTTATTTTAGGAAAAAGTCCCAAATTCAAACGCAATCTATCTCCACAATATGCTGGAAAAGAGGAATGTCGGGGTCCCGCTTGCTGCTTCCAACAGCAACAGGCCTTTTGGTTATTTCAGGAGTAACTCAACAAACCACATGGACTTCAACATGAGCAACAGGCTCCAGATCGGTTTCGAAAGCTCGACACCTGCCTTCATGAATAAAGAAAACAAGTACCGAGACCGTGCGTTCAGTGACACGGGGGAACGCAGTCAACAACTACAGGAAATCCTTCAACAAAAGCCCGGCTCTCAGATCAACTCGACCCGCTACAAAACTGAACTTTGCAGGCCTTTTGAGGAAAACGGTTCATGCAAGTACGGGGAGAAGTGCCAGTTCGCTCACGGCTATCACGAACTGAGAAACCTGTCCCGCCACCCGAAGTACAAGACCGAGCCGTGTCGCACATTCCACACTATTGGTTTCTGCCCATACGGCCCTCGCTGCCACTTCATTCACAACGCAGATGAGCGGAGAGCTGCTACGAGTAACGCTCAACCGAGGCTCAGCAGGGAGATCGGTGTCCTGGAAGAGAAAGAGTCGTCGAACCCGTTCCTGAGACCGAGGGAAAGACCAAAGCTGCACCACAGCCAGAGCTTCTCCGGCTTCTCCAGCTCCTGCAGCAACGAGTCCGCTTTGATTGACAACCCAACATCTCGCACGCCCCCGCCGCTCCCCTGCACGCTCACTCCCAGTTCTCCCTGTCTGAATGCGTTCCCGTTCCCCGATCAGGATCTTAAAGCTTTTCTTGCCCCCATCATCCCTCAAACCCACAGTTCCTTTACCCATCAGAGCAGCGGTGGCTTGTACAGCAACATCCAGACCAACGCTTGCCCCCCATCGCCACCTTTCAAAATGAGCCACTTGCCCTCCATGCATCCACTCTCAGAGTCTCCAGTGTTCGATTCTCCACCGAGCCCACCAGATTCCCTCTCAGACCGCGAAGGGTACCTGAGCGGCTCTTGCTGTTCCTCCGGCACAATCAGCGGTTCGGAGTCACCCAGTATGGACGCAAATAGACGTTTGCCAATCTTCAGCAGGCTGTCGATTTCAGACGATTGACTTGCTATTATTCTTATAGCCTTTTATCCAAGTAGTGCCAACATGAGTTTCAGGTCAAATATCAGTCTCAGCCGTTGGTTATCTCTAAGTGTTTGTCTCATGATTGAGATCTGATTATATTTCTTCTTTTCTCATTTTTCCTTACCAAGATGATGGCTTCAGCAGTCTAGAAAAAGGCATATGTAGAAGTAACTATCTTGGGAAAACATTCCATAAATTTGGAAGTGGTGTGAGAGCACAAGAACTGGGACTCATAAGCTGGTCATGGAATGTCACTGCAGATATTTTTTTTTTTTTTTATAATTGTGTGGTATCATTGCATTTTTGCCTCATGCTTTGAAATCTATTTAACTTATTTATTGTCATGTGAAAGTATAGCCTTCAAGGATAAATTGAGTCCATATGGTATTTATCAAATCTAAAGCAATACACTTATATTCCTGTTTAAGTTGTGATCGCCAATATTAATCTGGAAACCATTGGGTTCGTCTCACAATAATATATTTTTGTTAACTTGTTTATTTTACTGTAAATAAGTAATTTAAGATTGTATGCTATTTATTTCAATTTTGTTTACTGTGTGTGTGTGTGTGTGTATATATATAAAAAAAAAAAAAAGTGGGAGCGCCTGATGAGGTCACTCTGTGATTTCTTGTACAGGAGGGAGGGAAGTGTCAGAGGATCTATGGGCATTTGTAGAATGTAGCCTGTCTTATGATGTCTTTATGGCCGTAAAGAACTAACTGACTTCACACCTACGAGTATGACTTTCTTTTTTTTTTTTTTTTTTTTTTTTTTTTTTTTTTATACCAACGATAATAACAACCAAAAAAAGTGTCCATTTGCACACAGTTGCGTGACGATTGCGGTCTAGTGCCAGAGAATGTAGCACTCTCCTATCTAGAGGTTAATAACTAGCTAATACGTGTCTGCTGGGGTTGAAGATCCCACATAGTTTAACCTAATAAAGCAGTTGCTTTGGTGTATATTTAAAGCCAGTTGAATTGAATGTAGCTCATAGATCAAGATGCCTTTTTTTGTTTTTATGGTGAATGAGATGCTATTTCAATGTTTATTTTTCTACTTTTAGACCATTTGAACGCACCATTCCTAATGAAAGACACTCTGCCTTTCAACTGTGCTTCTCTAGACATGCTGACTGGGGATATTAAGTTTCGTAGTTGGTTAATAACTATTACTTTAACTTTTTAGAGGAAGTAAAGCAACACTGAATGTAATAAACGAACGTCAGCTGGAGATGGAGTATGTATTCAAAGTGTGCAGAGTAAACTTGTACTGTATGTTGTTGTTTTTTTTAATATATATATATATTTTCCATAGAACTTCTAATAAAGGCATTTTTGAACAAGTTCTGTATGTTTTAAGGGTTTTTTTATTCCACGGTGGAAATAAGAGTTGCTTAATTCCCAGCACAGGGCTTATTCATGCAGTGTCCTGTAAATTATTGTCTACTCTATTCTAGTCTGTTTTCCCGCCCTCCTGCTTTTCTTTCAGGGACAAATAGCTACTTCAATGCCCTAGCGTTTGGTCTCTCCTGACAGAACGTTCAATAGAGGCCTGCTTTGTGTGAATGGCAGAAAGTGAAGTATGAGGGAGGTGTGGTGGTGGTCTTATGGGGAGGAAACTTTTTAGACCCTCCTTTTTAGAAAAGCAACAATGTCCCTGGAGCATATAGTGGAATCTTTAATGGAATTATTTTTTGGTTTATACAGATGGGTTCGCTATCATATAAAAACAGCCTACGGAGTCTCCTGCAGTTGAAATTCTCAGTACTTATAAGAAATGTAATTAGGAAAACACAGGCAGACATGTGTATCAGTGTTAAGGGTCTGCTCGTGAAGATAAGGCGCTTTGCAAATATTTACATACTAAGAACTTCTTAGACAACCCTGTTTAACTTGGAGTGTTTGTAATGTATGGCCTCTCACAAGCATATGTACGATAAGGTTGATAAACGGTCAAATGCTTATATGCGAAGCTATGTTTGAATGTATCTGGATCCACTGTGCGCGTGTGTGAGAGTAGCGGGGGTCCTTTGCGTGTCAGTGTGCGTGTGCAAAAGAAAGGTTGTCAGCCATTAATGAACCACATCTCACAAAAGCAGGAAACCACTCTGTGAGCTGATTAGGGACTCTTGGGAGCAGAGCTGTTCCTCTTGGATATTTTCCACTACACCCCTCTTTTGTGATTTATGTGAAGTAGGCTTCAGGCTCTGGGCCATTTTTCAGATATGCATGCATACACTTTGTCAAACTTTGAGTCACAGTGAGTTATGTTCTTTGACAGCCTTTACAAAAGCTAAAATTATCAGGATTTAAAGTACTCCATGTTCTCATGTAATAAGATAATTGTTTAATTAGATTTTATTATTAAATTGTACTATTGAAAATTTTATATAAAATGGATGTAATTATGTAATATATAGTGCTGGGCGATAATTAATCGCATCCAAAATGACTTTTGGAATGATTTTGTACACACGCACATATGTATATATATATATATATGTGTGTGTGTGTGTGTGTTTCTTGTTAATAAATATACAGTTCACACACATATATTATGTACACAAAAACTGCAAAATGCACTAGCACTAGCAATATAACATAACCCCCACTACTTATTATACAATGATTTGACACAAATGCTTATAAAGAGGTCATACGTTACAAACCCTATAAATGTGTCTTGAAGAAAATTGTATATAATAATCATTAATTATTAATAGTATGTCACATTGTGTGTCTCCTAATCTATTGATCTATCTATCTACTAATTATCTCTCTATCTATCTATGTATCTATCTATCTATCTATCTATCTATATATCTATATACTGTATATATATCTATACATGTATACATATATATACACAGACATATACATACATACATATTATACATATAGTAAAACATGAAATACAATCATGCTAAAAAGTTTATCATAGTCTCTTTTGGGTGTGGCTGTTTTTAGCCCTTAGTCTGAAATTTTGAAGAACAGGATTGTTGCATTGAGGGATCGAGGACAGGCTCCGCTTTGGCTCAGGCTTATCTGCAACAACTAAGCACCTGTGACAAACAAACCAACTGGCCTGTGCCTTTCCTGTTTTGTTGTCAGAAATGTGTGCTTGGTGCAAGTTTCAGTGCCTCCATGCACAAGGCAAGGAAGTTCCACCCTCCTCCTCCTCTTCCTCAAGTGCTGGAGTCTAAAAAGCGCTAAGTGAACACTTCCTTCCTTGAGCAAACAGTCCTATACTCATAACCCCATGTGTTCTGCCTCTGCGGTAGCTGTATTGTCTTAAGCGTTATCTGAGAGCAACCGAGGGAAAGCCAACACAATATAGTTCAGTGAGTCATAAGAAAAGTTAGAGCACATCACATCCATAAACACGAATTCAGAGGGGTGTGGCGGCTAAGAGTTTACTGGCCTGATAAGGCTATCGGCCTGCTTGATTTAGTTTCCTCCAAGATGGGCTGGATTCCAGTGGAGCTATTGATGCTTGGATTGAGACAAACTCCACCATATGGACTCAAGGGGACGGGAAGTCTCTACAGTGGATGGATTCACTGGCATAATAGAATCAGGGACACAGAAATAAACCGCCGAGCATGATGAATCTGCCGTGTCACACAGTGCCCACAGTGCAAAACAATGAATTCAAAGAGCACTTAAAGAGCAACGCACTCAGTAGGGGTCTAAACTAAAGGAAATGAGAGGCCCATCTGGGACTTGAATCAGAATACTACAGCACAGAACAATGGCACAACCTGTTCACTCAACAGAATTCATGTGGTGATGTTTGCTTGCTATGGAAGCCTGTTTCCCCCTATCGAGAGACTGCTTCTTGCAGTTGCGGCTTTGTATGAAACAGTGTGACAAATCTTTTAAATGTTGGTCCATATCTTACAAAAACAACTTTGTTTCTTGAAAATAAGACCATTTTAAGTGTAAAAATTATATTTCTCACAGTTGCAACCTTACATACATTTCTTACTCCAAATATCTCCAAGTCTTTTTTGTGACCGCAAAATTATTTTGAGCACTATATATTTTGTCTTTAAAATTGAGACGCTGCTTTGTTTCTCAAAGCTTCGTTTCTTACTTTGCATTTCACAACTGTAACCTCATTTCTTAAAATTGAGACTATTCCTCACATTTTTTACTTTATGCCACACAGATTCAACTTTCTCAATATTAAAAGAATAGTTCAACCGAAAATTATAATGCTGTCACTAATCACTCACGTTCATGTCGTTCCAAACCCATAATATTCGTTCATCTAAAAAAAACAGATTAAGATTTTTGATGAAATCCAAGAGCTTTCTGACCCTGCGACACAACTACCATGTTCAAGGCCCAAAAGACCCTTTTAAAACAGTTGTTAAGAATAAGATATTGTTGAATAAAATCATTATTTTTGCACACAAAAAGTATTTTCTAAAAAGATATTTCTTGTTTTAATCTACATTTAATGAATTTTCACTCTTACTTTCCAATATTTATTTTCAGTTACACCTATTAGTCGCTTATTAGCATGCTCATTACTAGAAAATTATCCATTTATTAGTACTAATTAAGCACATATTAATGTCTTATTTTACATGACTTTATTCTACATCCATAATCCTACCCAATTTAACAACTACCTTACAAACAGTTAATAAGCAGCAAATTTATTGAGGGAAAAATCATAGTCAATAGTTACCAATTCTAAAGTGTTGTTTTCCTAGGTAGAATTTGACTTCCACTGTGTGCAGATGTGAAGTGACTTAAAACTTGTCAACTTAATACATTCTTATTGTGCCGTAAAGATCGATTTGAAGTCATGCTCTCATTAACACTTATTTTCACAACATCAGTTTAAATGTACTTATCTTTAATGAAGCACTAAAGCCCCCTGTCTAAGTCTATGATGTTGACTCATACAGTGAATAAGCCACTTTTGTGATCCACTGCTATCCTGGCTGTTAAATAGGTCAAGCACACACACATTAACATACAGTTTGCTGTGTTAGAGACTACAGTGACGTCATGAAGCGTACACGAAACTGACCTTGAGCGCAAGGCTGATGAGAAAGAATAGCCTTTCTGTTTCTCCTGACTAGAATTGGGATGTTCACGTGTAATCATTACCCAACTACTTCTATGGGTTAAATAAAGACCAAAAAGATCCAAAAATCCAAATTTGTGTTTAATAACAAGTAACTACAAGCAACTGTAACAATAACAGAACAGCAACTCCGGAATTACTTTCAGAGCGATTTTCTAGTTGATGAATAATAAAAGCATTGATAGCCAATCAGAATCCCTCCTTTTTGGTTTTAATCAGCATTACACATATTTTTCATGTAGAAGGCAAACCCAGAATGCGCTGCAAAAAAAGTGTTTTTTCTGACTAAAATATTCAGCTGTCGTAAAGATGTTGGAAACATTACAACCTAAGGGAAATATATTTTCAAAGGGCCAAGAAATACATTTCCAGTCTTGATAAATTTAAACAATGAAAAAAGTAAATAAGTTACTAAACATTGGTCTTATTTACATGTTAATTGTTAGTTTCATGTGATATTTGAGTCATATTTGTATATTTTTCATTAGGCGGGCGGTGAGGTAGGTCACTATGTTTTGGAGCCAAGCTAAAGTTAAAGGCAGCTTTGGTTGAACTCAGACATGACTAATTATTATTTTGTCAGGTAACTGACAAGGTGAAAATACTTGCTTGACAGTCACATACCAACCACAGTCAAGAGCGATGGACACATTCTGAATTTCAGAAGACGTTCGTCTGCATGTACACCCAGGCATCTGTCAACAGACAAAAAAATGTAACTCAGAGAATAGACTCTCTCTCTCAACTCTTGAACAATAAGATACAGTCACCATGTGAAGGCCACAGCACTGGCCGCAGCCTTTTGCAACACTTCGGTGGTAAAAACCATCAGAGAGATCCAAAGACACTGAGTCTGGACCACTCCACAGATGTTTATTTGAATCCGCATTCAGACTTCATTCAGATACTTCTTCCATCTTTTCTGTGTTTCATGTTTACAAAACTCTGAGGCTGTTTGGATGTTCTTCTGGACTTGTGCTGCATGTGCGCTTCATTTTTCGCATACTCCAGGGACTGGAAAGAAACCTAACACCACACAGTCATCGCACTGTGACTTGGCTCTCACAAATCAACAGACAGGCATGAGACGGCTAGAGGACGACTGGGCTCGGAGCGAATATCAGAGCATATAAACAATTTCCTGTCTGACTCACAATCTGGGACTTTGCTCCTCGAGGAAAATAGGACCAACCACTTTTACAGCACTTTGAGTTGATTGCATATAAAAACTAACGTCAAACAGATAAGACTCTCCTATAAAAATCATATCTAGGCAATGACACCCTGTGATTAATTTATGGATCAGGGAAATTTTTTATATTTTTGTCCTCTGTTTTTGTCTGGATTAAATGTGCATTCCTTGTCATTGTTGCCTTTGGCTTGCTAGTTGTAAAATATATCAATATTAATATTAAGTATTGATTTAATGGCACTAACACTAAATAATTATTCTATTGTGTACACTGGAGCTGCTTTAGCTAAATCAAATTCATTCGTATTTGACAAAATCTGCAACAACAGTCATTGAACTAAACTGAATCAACATTTAAATTATGCCATTGGTATTATCATTAATTCTGTCACTTTCATACTCTGCTTTAAAATTATATCAAAATTAGGCCAACTTATCTTGACTTGATATTATGGTTACCATTTAGGGTTCCTCACATGACATTTTGAAGGATCCAATACTGGAGAACCACAGAAAAGTTTTGATGCGTATATATGAAATACCATAACTAAATATACATTAGTAAAACCCTCAAGACATCTATCTATTAGTCAATATTAGTCAGTCATGAAGCTCACCTGTGCTGCACACACACGCACACACACACACACACACACACACACTTCAGCCCCGAAGGAGAAAATGACATATGAGTATGTCTGCATGTAATCCATAGCTACCTACAGCTAAAGCTAAACATTTTACCTATCTTCACCTTGAATAATTCTGTATTCTAGAGGCTTACAAGGAGTCTTGTTGTAATCTGGATGGATCTCAAACCACACATAGATAAACATAAAATGAAAACACACTGAAGTTTCCAGGGTAAACCACTAGTCACTAGAAAAAGGAAAAGTACTTTAAGGAACTGACACTAAATAAGCTGGCTATGTGGATGTGCACTGTATTCAAGAAATCAGAGTTTATAAAATCACATTTATGTCCCAGGGATTGATCTTTATACTAACATCTGCTTTTATCTTTCCTATGTAAAACATTGCATGTGTAGTACCTTTTGCATTCCACAAAGCCTTATAACAAAAATTAAATAAAAAAAGGAAAGAAAGAAAATCATCAGTTAAAATGTCAGCAGTTAATTTAGAATATAGCATACATTTCCAGAAAATCCAGACACTTTTGGATTGCTGATCAATTTCTTCACTTGTTTTTACAAGACCATCTCATAATATCTCTTTCGCTTGATAAACGTTGTGAGGCTAGACTGACAAGCTTTTGCTTTATCTTCATTGCAGGACCATAAAATGGCAAAACAGCTCTGCGTAAGTGCAGGTTTTACACACTCTGGGATTTAGCATGAAGATTAGCATGAACTAGCATCAAGCTCTGTTTTAGAGGTGACATTTAAAGGAATAGTTCACCCAAAAATGAAAATTCTGTCATTATTTACTCACCCTCGAACAGTTCCAAACCTGTATGAATTTCTTTGTTCTCCCGAACACAAAGGAAGATAATGAAAAATAAAAGATTGTAACCAGGCTGTTTTGGGGCACCATTGACTCCCATAGTAGGAAAAAAAAATACTATGGATGTCAATGGTGACCCAAAACAGCCTGGTTACAAACTTTTTTCAATATCTTTGTGTTTGGCAGAACAAAGAAATTCATTCAGTTACTTGAGGGTGAGTATATGGTGACAGAATTTTCACTTTTGGGTGAACTATTCCTTTAAGTGTTTTTAAAAGACAAACGTTGCAACATGGAGTGTTGGTTTTCCAGGTATGCCTGGTAGTTTAAGCTGTGTAACCTTATACCCCTCTGTAAACCCATGATTAATGGTTGACCATGAGATAATGCAATTGTAAACCTTTGCAGGTCAACAGCTCAATTGTGGCTGTAACTCTGTGAACATGGGCACGTCCTCTTGCTGTACATACATCCACGTGCTGTCTATCATATGTTTAAAAAATGAATGACAAATCATTAGCAGACAAATGACATATGATGTCTCAGCAATTCAAACAATTTTTGGATTGCTACTTTTCTTCAGAAGGAATAGAAAAAATACCAAGGTAACATCTGTTTTGAAAGAATCTGAATCTATTTGACGTCAGAGTTCAGTTTGTTTGATTGATGTGCAAATTATTTCTCAAACTTGGGTGCGTGCTGGTGAACCACACCTGAGTTCCTTTGAAAAGTACGCTTCATATGAACTCTGTAACGGTGATGCAATCTGGCCTAACAGAAGTGAAAAACTATTCATGTAACTATGTCATTTGCATCTCTGCATTCTCCATCAGTTTTAAGTTTAATTTGTTTGCTATTGCTGCTTGTCTGCAAATACATTACATGCAGAGGAGCTCACATTCTTCACATTTCTTATAAAGCAAGGGTGGACTCAAACTTGGATTTAGACCAAGGTCAAGCGATCTTGACCAAAACACTCAAAAAGATGGTACACTAAAAAGAGTTTATTTTATAGTTTATTGAGCAAAAACACAGTTTTGTGCAATATCATACAGTGATGCTTGCTACTGTAATAATCTTGCACAGGAAACAACACTAAACCTCTTAAATAGTAGATTCAATCCTATTATAATATCAGCAAAGACTTTCCTCACAGATCTGTGATCACCTTTGGTTTAATTAAAGCTATGCTATTTCTCTTTTCTATGATTACTATTATGACAAAGAAATATTTAGGAGAATAGTGGTTCAGCAAAGCAGGGAGGTGTATACCATTCAGAAATTAATTATGAATGCCTTTTAATTTGCTATTCGATTCATGAAATGCAGGATGCAGAATTGTAAGACAAATGTGAGTGTAAATAAGTAAAAATTCAAAATTCAAGTTAAAATGAATCAGAAATTCGAAGAAAAGACAAACACTGAATGCTGGTTTGACAATGCTTAAATGTTTCCAGATAGATAGATAGATGTTTACCAGTCGCTTCATAACCTTGCATGCCCTCAGCTTGTCTACATTTCTCGTTCTATTTTTACATCTAAGGCTCTCTGTGTCTGTTCACACTCGTTCTGATATTCTATCTCTGTACCTGTGTCTCTTGCAGTATAAAATCTGTACGATAAAATGAGAGGTCAGCTACAGACCACCACAAAATGACCATACACATGATCATTGTTTGAGTCAGGAGACTTGTGGTCAGAGTGCTGACGAGGCATAAAAAAAAAAAAAACTCCACAAGATAAGCACTAATCAGGAGAAGCTGACATGAACCACAGATTTGAGTGCCTCTGTGTGATCAGAACTGGCCTGGCCTGCAGACTTAGCATCATCACTGATGGACTGAGAGGAAGTGTAAACTCCCTTGAGAATCTGTGTGGTGGTCTGATGAAAATATTTGCGTATCATGACCCTTGGGGCAGCGTGGCAGAGGCCTCCTCCAGCTCTAAATTGATGTAGGGGAACAGTACCGTTCCTCTCCAAGAGGTGCCTTACCATCTGGACTTCTGCGAGAAGCTCCCATTACTCAACTCTCCTGCGTAATTTCAGGAGCTGTGCAATTACTGCGGTGAACCACTTCAGGCCACCTGCTCGAGGGGCTTCTCAGCAGAATGCCACCACATCATTTCTCACACAACTGATAGTAATCCATGAAGACATTTGCGCACAAGAGAACTGATTAAAAAGTTTTTTTCCTCGATTATGACCCTAATAAATAAATCATTTTCACAAAGTATGTATCAAAACGGTCTTTGGATTTGTTTTAAACATTGAACAAAATCTTTTTGTTTTAGTTAAAATTCACTCCTAGAAATGCTAATAGAAGTGTCTGATGTGGATAAATCACTGTGATATGAGGTAGCGCTTTAGAATTCTGTTCTGTCTTTAATGAATAACTAGTAACTAATAAGAAAATGGTGAGGGAACAAAATCAAGTAGTGTTATTTAAAAATTAAGTGTGCTTTTTGCACCACTAGTGGTATCAGACCACCTCGCAAGTCGGTTTGTTTGAAACCTTTTTTACCCCAATTTTTTCAGTTCTGTTGAATTGTCATAAAAATTTATCATAATAAGTACTACTTTATACTGTTCTGTACTGAATACTGTTCTGAATACTGTTTAGAATACCGTTCTGTCATTAATTATTACACAGGAACAACTGAGTAATGCAATGATGCAAAACACTCTAGTAACTATTAACAAATTAGCTTTTTTCCATATCTTCCATTATCTTTATGATTAACTACTATATACAGCTTCATAATTCACGTGAATAATGCGATGCATATAATTAATTTTAATATAATTAATTCAAAAATTAAGATCCTGGTAACTGGAGTAATGACTCCAGTTGTCACCAAATCCACCGGAAGGAATTACGATAATAGATTTTTAAAAAAAAGTTCACAATGCCTACTATGATTTTAACTTTAGAATACTGATCCAAATAATTACAATAATACTTGACTCATAACTCATAACTATCAAATACTTTACAAACCATCAAAAGCTTACAATGATTACAGTTATTGTCCAAATAATTAGTTATTACTAGAAGGTTACCATCACATTCCCAGAATTAATTATACATTTTACATTATTCGCAATATTATGAACCTGTATATAGTAGTTCTTCATAGTTATTTGGGAGTAATAATAGGGAACTACCACTACTACTAGTAGTAATATTGCATTATCCAGTTGTTCCTGTGTAGTTATTAGGTAATGACAGAACAGCAAGTGTTACTTTTTAATGTGTAAATGATATTAATATTTACAATGTGTATGACACTCTCAGCAAAAATTGTTCATCTTTTTCTACAGGTTACAAACATACAGCAATTCAGTTTGATAATCTATTGGTGTAAAAAGCATATTTAATTTTTAAAGAACTCTACTTGAATTAGTCCTCTTCACCTTTCTAGTGTTTAATCTGTCATGCTAACATGGGTTCGCTAGCGTGTGTGTGAAAGTAGGGGAGAGGTCATCTGGGATCTGTGTTCTCGTCCCTCTATCTGGGTTACACTGTCAACACTTGACATGTGCCGTACAACACGGACTTGAGAACCTCTCGAAAGCCTGAAGAACAAGAGCAGTGAGTGGACCAGTCTTGTCAGTTTCAATGTAATGTTAATTTATAAAGCAAAGTACATATAGACAGAATGTATATCCTCTCAGCAGACGAGGATGTAACCGCACATTTAAGACCCGGGAGATCAAATGTAATATAATTCAAGGATAAACCACAGAAAAGGCAGTATCGGTTAACCGCTATTCTGAGTATTGGAGGGGAACGTGTCCCTCTCGATGTCTATGGTCCTTACAGCCCTGTCAGCATACTAAGCTAGAGTTAAAATCCCATGTTGTGTTCAGCTCTGGGGATTTTCAAGGGTAACTCTTAGAAAAGTGTCTGGTCCTCCTGAGCTCTTGTGATAGAATGAGTAAAGAACAGTGTACTGTATGGGGCTTTTCTCCTGGGGGTGGAGGAGAGGAGGGGGGCACACTTTCAAAGAGTCCAATACAGACATCTGCAATCTGTCGCTTCAAGCAAACTTAGCCCCTCGACCTTCTTTTCAAGCAGGAACCACTGCCAATGAGGAGGAAGAAAACCCAATCATGAATTCCCAGCGCTTGGCAGCCACCACATTCAGCATCTCCCTGTGTCTTTTGTGCTTGGTCTGAAAAAGGTTTCTTTTTTCTTTCCTCTTTCAAGCTTAAAGGCCTTCCCTCTCTTTTCTGTCTTTCTGAGCGAGGGCCTAGAGGAGTCATGGGTGCGGTAATGAACTGCATGACAAAACTGTCATTAACATTTCCAGTGAATGCGCTCCCTGACGGAATTAAGATCTCAGGTCGCGGATCTCCACGTCCATTCTCCCTGGCTGGGATAGTGAGCTGCAGAAGCTATAATGTGCCTTTTTTTTTTTTTTTTTTTTGGAAAAAAGAGTGTAGACAAGTCATTTATTATATATAGATATAACCATTCTGTCATCATTTGTTCACCGTTGTGTTCCAAACATGTATGACTTTCATTTTACGAGTTTTTTCGAGGTATTTATGAGTTTTTTCGAGGTATATCATATAATGGTTAGTATAATGAAAGCTCTAAAAGTAACAAAAAGTATAATTAAGGATGTAGAATATGGTCATGCAGAACATATGTCAACAGTCAATATGTTAATAATAGGTGAGCTAATAGTAAGAATCGGTCCATATACTAAAGTGATACTAAAAATTCAAACCTGTCTCCAAATATACCTACTTACCTATTAGGCAGAAAAACAGTATGTGAAAAGTCAAAATATTCATGAAATAGTAAGGAAAAAGGTACAAGCTGATCTACTACTAGAGATCAGAGAAGTGTGTATCTGATGAATACTTTACTATGTGGCCACAGGAGACGGTGGCAGTAAAGTTATGCAATTATGCAGTTATATAACCATATGTATGTACAATGTATAAACATTTACTTAAATTTTCACAAAAAAATTTGCACCACTGTTCAAGAAGTTTATAAGATATATAGCGGTGTCCTGATTTGTACCTTTTTAATATATATTATTTAATCCACTAATTAAATTCACAAAATTGTTTAATGATTCATCCACCAACCGAAATAATTAGATTTTCAGGTATAACTCCTTGATTCACAGACTGTCAGTGATAACGATAAATTTTTATAGCAAGACTTTATAAGACACATGGACCGCTTTTACAATACATTCATGACTGAAAGCTTTAGTTCTCATGTATTTAATAAAATATATTTTGTGTTATACTAGCGTTATACTCTTTTGCGTTGTACAGTTATATTCATGTCAAGTTAGATGAAAACAAGTCTCACTTTAAACCAACTGTAAGGTGGTTCTTTGTAAACATTGCACACAAACTCTATGTCAACCACTCATTTGATTAAAATCTCCATTCACTCAGTAACGGGCACACCAGCGGCCCACAATGCCAATGTGCACTAGGCCTTGGCAATGAAGCCTCATGGGACTGTCCTTGAATGTCCCACAGGCTGTCATGGAGACAGACATGCGGGTATTTACAGCCCGCTTTCTCTTGCCTCCTGTCCCATCTCCTGCTGTCCAGTCTGGGGTGGGGGTGGACGGTCAAGGCTTTTGTGGTCTGCATTCTGGGTTTATTTTCCCCTCATTGCTGCTGTCTGCGTTGTGAATCTCATTTGGAGGTTTATAGAGATTGACCAGGCAGGAGGTGTGCGGGTTTGTTGGCCTCTTTTACAAGGCCCATCTGGACAGGTCTCCAGCCCAATAAAGCATCAAAAGCAGCCTGGTATAAATCCACCATCATGAGGTCCCCTGGTCTGCAGCAGGTGTGTGGTTAACATGCCATTGCTATGTCCAAGTGAACATGACAGTGCATCAATGGACACTCAGCTGAACACAATCAGACTGGTGAGATGAAATTACTTTTGATCAAATGCGATCATTTTCCTTAAGCATGATGCATGGTTAAACAAGAGTCAAGTATGAGCTGTAAAACACCAAAATATGTGAAGTATCCTAACTCTCATAATTTTTGCTTCTCCCAAGTGGTGTCAAGAAGTCACAATAATAAAGATGTACAAGCTCAGAGTAAAACAGGTTCACCCAAGATCAACATGTTTGAACATGCAATCTATTTGAGCTTAAACGCTCTATCAACGTCATGTATGGGTGCTATAAGGATCATTGATATGGATGTGAACAACACTCTCAGAAATAAAGTTAAAAGCTGTCACTGGGGTGTTACCTTCTTTCAAAAGGTACAATCTTGTACCTAAAGGTTCAATTTTGGTACCTTAAAGGTACATATTAGTACTTAAAGTGTACATAATTTAACCTTATAGGTACAAAAATGTACCTTTTGAAAAGGTGACGGCTTTGTACCATTATTTCTGAGAGTTGTCTGAGAATGTCAGTAACTTAAAACATTTATTTGAGGTGTGAAGATGTGTCATGATGAGCGATATAAATGATATAAAACACAAAGATGAATTCAGCATATACTAGACGCCAATAAATCTGAGTAATTTTATAGACTTCATTATTGTGTTTAATTTATAACCCAGTAAAGGCATTAAAATATACAAAATGACAAGACCTAAGATTTGAAAGCAACATATGGATCGCTGGGGTAAAATTTCCATCTCTTGAGTGCAGTCTATCACTGTAGACCTAGAGAATGTTCTCTGTCTGAACATGATGAAGAAAGACTCCCAGAGGGGAACTCTAACTCAGTAAAACTCGACCAAGAAGAACACTGGAGTTTACGAGAGAGCTACAAGAAACTTCATTGAGGATAGCAGAACAAAGTGGCTCATCAATTTCTGCACTTGGCAACTCTGTCTTCCTACACCGTCTCCACCACCACGGTGAACAACTGCCACCATATCTTTGACGTATCTCTACGTGACGTTCCTGCAACAAACAATCACAGGATTCTGAAGATCGAAGGGGTTGATCTTCTGAGCTGCCCTGCAACAGCTGAGATTGGCTGGAATTGGAATGACATGCAGTATGTAGAAAGAGATCTACAACTGATCCTAAAGCAACAGGCATGCCCACACCTGTTTTTAACAGTCACACCACTCCAACCAGCTGAGACTTGCCCCTCACAAACAGACACAAATAAAAATCTCACAGTGTTGACATGAGATAATGTAAGTTCCGTGATGGTGAAAGAAAAAAAAAACACTTGTGTAATTGCTTCTTGACTGTGAACAGTAACACACAAACCGGTCAAACAGGACAGACACTTGTATCATCAATTAGCAGTGATATTATACATGTATGTGTGATTGTCTATGACAGGTGCTCATAATGTGAAGTCCATGTTTGTGGTGTGAAGTCTAATGAAGCATTGTGATCTTATCTATCTATATATATATATATATATATATATATATATATATATATATATATATATATATATATATATATATATATATGAACTATATGAATAGTGTAATTTAACAACTTCTTTCAAATATGTTCATCACTATCACATTTATTTAAATCTGCAGTATGTACGTTTTGCCTATTTTTTTGCCCTCTTTGTTAGAAAACTTGGTATTGCAGCACCTTGCAGAATTATTTCCTATGTGTGGGTTGTACTGCAGATGAATCTACAGCGCGGATGAATCTAATGTTATGAAGTGAATGTGTAGCTGTAGGTCTGCCACACTTTGATCTGACCAACTGAAAAAAAACATTACAATTAACCGTGCTACCAATGGTAATTAAATCAAACGTTCGTATCACATGAAACCATGCAAATTATTATTATTGTACTTTATTCTCAAATTACTTCTCAAATTTTGACTGAATAATTCTTTGTGGATGAAAAATGTTTTGTTTATTGCGTCGCTGTAAAGAACCTAGATGTAGAATATGGTCATGCAGAATATGCTTTACAAATATTGACAAACAGCCAATATGGCAATAATAGGCATGATAATAAGCAACTTTATTAGTGAGAATTGGTTACCAAAATATCTATATAGTAGTATTTTATAACTTGTTATAATTGTTTAGGATGGTAATAAGTGGTCAGGGGATAAAAAATATCTAATACTTAAATTTAATTTTTGATGCTGTTTCTGTCCATAATGTACATTTCAGCATATATTCAAGTGTCAAAATGTGTGAATGTTATATACAAATACCTACTGATAATCTAATACCTAATGAATAAATCATTTCTACTATGTTCCACTGTAGATCTAAAAAGAAAGAAAATAATAAAATGAAATAAACATCCTGTATAGGTTTTGGATGACAAAATGGTGAGCAAATGATAACAGAGGTTTCATTTTTTATTTAACTCTCCCTTAACGTTGACCAGCAGTTCTACATTAGGTGTGTATGATCACACATGCTCAAAACCCTTAATACAGGGATGTGTCATCCCATTCTCCTGATTAATAAGGAAAGCTGCTTATCGTCTCACTCTTAAGGTTTAATAATGCATATGTCAAATGCACGATATAAACCACCAAGACATACCATCTATTACTATTACTACTACTGTGGAAATGACGATTGTGGTACCTGAATAGAAGAAAAAAAAAAAGAATAAAACCAATTCTCCCCCTTCTCCTCTTCTTCTCTCACTCATGTGAACACAAGTCCTTACAATATTTCTCTGAAAAGGCTTTGCAGTGATTAAAACCCCTTTTCCGCTGGGTCCCCCAAGTTGAAGATAAAGGTGCATTCTGGGAACAATGATCTAGTGGAATGTAGCCCCAAACCCCTGCATGCTCCACTCTCTCCTCTAATAGAGAAAAGAGCTCCCAAAGACGCTTTTGATGTCCAGTCTTATGCAGACAAACAGCTGCACAGCTCTTATGAAAGCCTTTTGCTTTCGCTAAAAGACAGAGAGCCTGCGAGGAACACTGGCGGAAAGATGAATACGGGTCTGAATTGCTTCTTAAATAAAGAGGAAAAAGAGATCGGCGCTAGCATGCAAACCTAGCTGCCCAGAACATGGATAAAGCATACGGCCATAAAGAGTGTGAGAAATCAATTTGCTTTCTAAGGAGCTCTTTGTAAACAGGAACATTGTGCTCATTTTGCTACGCTGGTGGCGGAATAGACTTTTCTTTTGTAAATTGAACAGCTTTAGTATACAATAGCTGGAGGGGGAAAAAAACAGCATGAATTCTATCCATTGATTTAGGTTTAGGCCTAATGTGTTGATGCAGCAGAATAAAACCATGTTTAGGTGTCAGGAGAGCTCTGTGTTTAGTTTTCCTTCCCCCTCGCTCCTACCGCTTCACTGTCGGCCCCTCCTATGACCTCCTATTCCTCTGCGTCCCTTGAGTCGGTTACATAACTTATTTCCACTGACCTGCCCTCGTCTTTTCCTGTGCACACACACACACACACACACAGTGCTCTAACATATTTCTTCTGGATAATTCAGCTGGAGATTAGCGAGGCTCTGGGTCAAACCCTCCCCTGCCTGGATTGCATATGTGGGTCTTTTCAGAGGTCTGGACTTCATCTTTTTCTCCTTGGTGTCCCGCACACGAGGTATCAAGCTTGCAAACCTCCCTACGTCTGCCTGTGTTCTAAAGCCTGTCAGTTTAATGCATTATAGTGTCAAGAATGAACTCTTGAAAACAAAGACGAAGGTAAAAAGATAGAAAGCTCTTTATATTCGACGGTTTGACATTGATGGGGGCAGTAACCTTTTTTGGATGATAAAGTAGGAAATCCAGATGTGTGACCTCTGAGCACCTTTAGGTTATTTATTGCACCTCGTCTATAAACACATATTTTAGTATGCATCTAACTACTTATTAGGATTCAGATTATGTGATTGATACCTTACCCGTATTTTTTAAGATATTTCTGGAGCTCACTCTCTGGTTTTTCTCTGCTTCTTCCCCCTATGGTGTTTTCTGATGTCCACTGAAGGATCTCAAGAGGGGAGAATGCGTCATGGGCTGGTTATTAAATCCCATTTTGAAATAATATTTATGAGAGGGGGCGTTTATATGGCCTACGACATCAGAGGCAGAGGAGGGAGTTGGGTCAGGGGAGAGGAGATCTTCCTGAGATGGGATACATCTGGAGAGAATATTATCCAGCCCTTGCCTTTTGCCACATCCATATATGTAAAGATACAGCTGTGAGCACATATAAATGTAGCCATACTTTGCTTCTGTATTTCTCTGAAGATTAACTAATTCATTCTGATACCCTGCTTTCGTTAAATAGCGTTGAGTATGCATACAAATTTTCTCATTGTATTCAGATTCACAAGCTTTTGATTCAATTGTAATTTGTATTCAGTTTGACTTCAATTCATTATTTTTTTCTTTTACAGTTGGTTACTTATTAAACAAACCATTTCTTGGATTTTTAGACTTTAGTATTTTTTACATTACAGCATTTGCTATCACTGGAGTATGGAAATACTGATAATTATGCAGTAATTTGGCAACTATTAATCACTAAAACGGCCAAATTATTTGCTTATAAATTGTGACTACACTTATTGCATGCATGTTCTCTGTGAGAACAGCTCAATAGAAAGATACGATTTAACTGTCATTATTTTGCAATGCATTCAATTCTAACTGCAAATCTGAGACTTCTTATTCATGTGAGAAAGCAATCAAACTGAAAAGTCAATATTTTTACCCAACAGTGTGTGATATATTTTCATGTTTATATACATTCAGCATTACTGCAAATCTAATCAAGCAAAAGTATTTGTCAAAGATACTGCTGAAATATTTCTTTAATGATACCAAACCATAACATCTAGGAAAAGCATCGGCAGAATGGTTCCTCACTGCAGCTGTCCATATGTCCTTCATCACTACAGCTCGGACCAAAAATAACTCTCGATTTACAAAAGCTGAAAGTCAGAGACAGAGATCGCCACACATGGTACAAGTTAGCACGGTTTACAATATTCTATTACCCCCACACAACTTCTCTCCAAACAAGTCAGATTGATTTTTCATGGAGAAGATTATGAGTAACTCACT